>NC_073232.2:140770000-141040000 GCF_029281585.2 Gorilla gorilla gorilla
AGGGCTTGTTTGTGTCTCTGATACACAGACATTCATGGCAACGACGAGGGCATGGGACTGAGGTCTCAGAAATGGAAATGTCCCCTCTGATCCTGCAGCCACCAGCCCAGGTGATCCCTGAGGGCGGAGTTGCAGTGCGAGGTCCCAAGACACAAAGTCTCACAGAGCACAGAAAGCATGTGTCTTGATTACCTAGCAAAAACAGAAACGCTGCTGGCATGGTTCTGAGTGGACTGATGGCCGTGAGAAGTGCGGCAGCCCCTCTGGCCAGAGCGCTGTCTTTACCCCTCCGTGGTACATGGTCCGACGCCCAGAGCTGCCCCTTTCAGGTGCTGCTGTCACTGAGGGGTGGGACAGGGGTGGACCAGGTGTCCAGCCTCCCCTGCCAGTGGAGCCTGACCTTGGTCTCTCTGTCTTATTTTTCCGCTGCTCTTACCTTCCCTCAGTTCCAACAATCTTTCAAGTCTTTTTTGCCACAATGGTTGTATGCATGGACCTGTGAGTGTGTGTAATCAACAGAAAAACTCAAATGAACCAAATAAAACAAAACTAATAGTCCGCTGTTCAAAAGATGGTTCAGATTTCACATCAGCGGCTGCTCTGCCAGCTTCTTTCTTAACTGGAATCCTGCTCACGCGAGTCTGTGTCAGATTTTCCTGGCAATTTGGTGAAGCTATTAATGCATTAATTGAGATAAACACCCTGTCGAGCTGACGCATTTGGGAGGCTTATTAAGAACAGGAAGGAGTGTGTGCTGCTCTGTGGCTCTTCCCTCAAAGTGAGCTGAGCACTTCTTCCTTATGGAGAGGACGAAGGAAAGTTGATTAAATTATCCAAAGCCCTCATCAAAGAACCAGAAGCTTTCCGTCAGAGGCAAGAATGCTGGGTGTGCAGGTGCTTAAAAGCCACACGGAACAGGAGGACGGCAGCTGATTCAAAGTGGTACAGACTTTGGCAGCTTTTAATGATGGGGATGGACTGGAACCCCATTGCTCAGCTGGACAAAGTGACCAATTAACTATGTAGGGTCTGGTGATGAGGCCACCACACTTGGCTGCCATGGCTGTTATCTTAGGACTCAGCTTCCAGTTAACATGTCCAAATATTGTGAGATAGATACACGGTTGAGATTAGTTGTGGGATAAAACAATATTTGATGCTTTTGGAGGCTGGGAAAATATTAACAGCAGGAGCTCTGTGATTTTAAAATTTCATTATAGAGGTTTCAGCTTTCTTTTCTCTTCCCCTAATCTTCTCTCCTTCTGCTGTGAAAAGCCGCACAAAATAATAATTAGGCCGATTGTATGAGCGTGGCTACTGGGGAGTTGGGGGGAGTCTGGGGACCAGGAGGCACAAAGCCAGGCAGGAGGGAGGCTGGGGGCGGCAGGAGGGGACGGAAGATGTCAGCGGACTATAGGGTGCTCTACAAAGAGGGCCTGGGCATGGGTGGGTTTTGTGATGAAACCAGCCTCATTCTCCCCGGTGGCCACAGTAGATGGTTCTATGGTCATCAGGCATCCGGGTGAGGATGGGCTGCACCTCAGGGGACACTCCTGTCCCTGTTTGTACAACCCTCTCAGGACAGGGGCTTGTGAGCTCCGAAGCAGCACATCCTTGTGCTCTCAGCCAGCTCAGCCACACAGGACTGTGGCACTGAGTCCTAGCTCATCTCCCCGCACTCATGAAGCCACCATCCAGGGAACTCAAGGTCTCTAAATGCAAACAAGAGAATCTGAAGGTGACAAAGGCCTGTTCTGTCACCTGGTCCCTTCCCCTGTCAGAGGGAGCTGTTGCCTACAGTGTAATTTCTAGCTTATTCCCTGAGGCCATGACTGAAATACTGAGCCATGGCCCCAGGGAATCCATCCAGCCCTCTCAGAACAGGGACAGAGCTTGCCTGCTGCTGCAGGAGGGCTTGGTGGAGAGAAGGGAGGTGATTTTAATAATGATCGGAACATGCCCCCTTCTTCGTATGGGCTTCTCACCTTCCTCCTCCACCATCCTCCCCTCTAGACTTCTCCTCCTCCTCCCCATCTTCCTGCCTTCCCTCCTCATTAGGACCCACGTACCCTGACTTCACCTCCTCTAATTGGTACCTGACAGAAGACTCCAGGCAGACCTGGATGAAATTAAAACTTCTCCTGCAGTGATATATTTGTGACTTAAAAAGGGCTCTTCTTTAGTAATTAACAAAGAATGCATAGTGATGTGGGCATGGAGGAAAGGGGTGGAGGTGTAGGCATTGGCAGAGATTAGGGATGACTGTGGGGGCTTCCGCGGCCACAGCATGCCTCTGGGGAGGGCTTTGGCCGTCTGTGCTGTAAATCTTATTAGCTGGGAATGCATCTCCCTCCTTCTCCAGGGGTACTTAACATTACGTTAGCTACACTCCATTGTCATCATACTTGCAACTGTATTTGGACAGCAAGGTTCATTTGAGGATCAGGTCCCAGATTTCTGTGGAGGTTTTATCTGACGTCGAAGCACAAACCTGGGTTTGTAGGTAGTGAAACTGCCGAGGTTGCTCTTGACTGCAGCAGGGCCAGCAGTGGAAGCCACACCAGGTTCAGCGGGGACCCGGCTTCTATCTCTTGATTCAGAGCGCAGATTCTGTGTCATCCTGATAAAACCCACTTTGTCAACACACAGAGTAGGGTGAAAAAACATTAGTGATGATCTATCTGCACAACCAAGAGAGGGTGAGGCGCGTGCATCCGATGTGGTGAATCTCCATCATGGTTGAATGCAAGGGTGTGAGGACAGGCGCTGTTCTTCTTCTCCACTGTACGTCCAGCACAGGAAATGCTAACACTCGCATTTCTACGGCAAGCCCATGCCTATCACCTGCTGTGACTGTCACAGTAACCCTGAGAGGCGATTCATGGCATTGTACCTGCTTTGCAGAAGAAGACAGTTGTTTCCAAGAGGTTAAGTCACCTGACCAGGCCACAGAGCTAAGATGTGCCAGGGCTGGTCCTCCAGATGCCAGACATTCGCTTGAACTCCAGTTCTCCACAAGCCTCTGTGCTTGCTGCCCAGAGGGACACTGAACTGAAGATGCCAGTTGTTTCCTTGCTGCCTTTCTGCCCTCTTTCAGAGGGTCTTCTACAGTCCCCATGAATGGACAGATAAGTGACCCACAACTCAGGTCACTCACAGGAAGGATGACTTTCTCCATGGCCCTCTCTGCCTCTGGGAAGTGGCTGATGTCCGTTTCCCTGCCATATCCGACTGAGGCATCTGCAGTCAGGACGGACACACGCTGCTCCCCCCGATGGCCCAGGAGCCACCAGTCCTCACTGGCCATGCTGCGGAATGTCTCCCTGGAATTTATCACCCAGACCTGCCTCAGCTTTGATCCCCAAAGGGGAAGACATCCCTGACAGCCCCTGCCTGCTGAGCTAGTACCGCTGATTTCAGTTCAGTGGAAGTCTCCATCTCCATCCTATCCTGCAAGCTACATTTGATAAGAAATCTCTTTGTTCTTCACAATATTTATTATTTAGTCATCCTCACGGATGATTGGAGCTTTGGGCCCTAATTTACTTTTCTTCTCAGCTTCTTTAGAGAGAGCAAGCAAAGTAGAGAAAATGCCTTCCTGTCTGTTCAGCAAAACAAACAAACAAACAAACAAACACCACTGGCTTTTAGCTGACAATTACTCGTCCTGTCTATCCCTGGTGTGGGACTCTGAGCTTCTCAAGGTGAGGGCCATATCTGGTCATGTTCGTCTCTTTATGTGACGGACACTCAGGTTGGAGGCCTGGATTCCAGTTTGGGTCCCAGCATCCTCTGCTGTGTAACCTGGGCTGCCTCTGGGGGCTCAGCTTCCTCTTCAGTAGGTGGGAATTCTGGAGGGGTTGCTGTCTTCATTTCTCGCAGTGCACGGAGCTACATTTGCCAGTGAACCTGGTGTCTACCACCAAATCCAACAGCCTGGGCAATGTCACTTCCCCGTCATAGTCGGGCAGGCCCACTGGCTGGGTTGGTGTCAGGGACATTCCTGTGTTAGGGAAGGATGCAAGGACTGGAGTAGAAAGTTTGGATGTTCTTTTTGCCACTGAAGGCCCATCCATAGGTGAGAACCTGACCTGACTTGAGGCTCGAACACTAGACAAGTTTGAATGAGTGTCCATGGGGGAGAAGCTGAGCTGACTTGAGGCTCGAACACTAGACCAGTTTGAATGGGTGTCCATGGGGGAGAAGCTGACCTGACTTGAGGCTCGAACACTAGACCAGTTTGAATGGGTGTCCATGGGGGAGAAGCTGAGCTGCCTCCAGGTCTGGGCACTAGGCCAGTGTGAATGAACGTCCCTGCTTAGGCTTCAGGACAATCATGTGGGCTCTCTGAGCTCAGTGTCCTCATCCATAAAGTGAGGCGACCGTGTCGACCCACAGGGTGGTGGTGAAGATAAGTGGACAGCACCCAGGGGTCCATAGGCTCCTGGTGAGGGTCACGGCTATGCGCTGAGTGGGGTGTGCCAAAAGGACGCTGTGGGAGGCACATGAACTTCCAGAGAGGCCCCCTCCAGGCTGGCCGCTGTCCCCCACGGGGTGGAAGACAGGCACCAGCATGGACCCTGGCATCTTTCCCTCTGCATGCCTCCTGAGGTCACTTCTGCTGTCTTTGCAGTGAGTGACACCTGAAGGTAAGGACAGCTGTGCCCAAGCCGAGACCTGGGGACTCCCTAACCTGCACTCCAGGGATAAGCCCAGCTCCAGTCCAAGCCCAGAGCTGGAAGGGCTGTGGCAGAGGCAAACCCAGACCAGCTGCGGCCTCCACCACCCGCTCGGACTTGGGCTGGAGGACCCCAATCAACAGACAGTTAGTAGTGACATCAGCCGTGGGGCCACGCTGCCCGTGTATCTGACAGCCAGCTCTGGAAGGATGGCAGCCAGGTGAGGTGTGGGCAGTGAGTCTGTGGGCAGCTGTATATAAATACACTCTCGCTTTTAGTAACCATATGCTATAATTTTTCTAAGATAAAGGCCATAAAACAACAATAGAAATAATAACTGCTTGTTTGGCAAATGAAGAAGAACAGGTCTATTTTTCCATTTGGAGTCTTGCAGTTTAAACGCCGCCGTCTTTATCCCCCCTGTCACCTAACTTTGACTGTAATAATACTGTCCCTTAGAGACATGCCATAAACCACCTCCTCGCTTCTGAGACGGTCATAGAATTCCCAGTATAGAACACGAAGAGCCCAGTTTAGAGGAGGGGGGAATATTTTATGACTAGTTTGAAAATGTTGTTGCTGCAGCTATAAATTAATAAGTTGAATTACTCCCATATTGGGTATTGATAGACTCTGTGTGGTGAAGACATTTCTCTGAAACACACTGCACACTGCAGATGGTGGGGCACCATGCCTGTGGACCATAGTGGAGACAGCCAGGGCCAAGGACAGCTTTGGCCTCAGAGCTTGGAGAAGACAGGAAACGGGTAAGAAAGGGACTACCAGGTGAGTGACATCCTTGTGGAGGCCGGAATTCCGGTCACAGGGCTCTTGCACTTTGTGGATGCCCCAGCTTAGTGGTGTTTCTCCAGCTGGGGTGCAGTGGCGCACCCAGCTCAGCTCACAGGCTTTGGCTCAGGGAGGAGCAGGGCCAGTGTGGTTCTGAACCCCACCCCCATGTCCAGTCCTTAGTCTACTTCTGAGATGCTCAGTTGCTTTTGGGGGTGACCTTTGACACGTTTTAGACCCCCTTTTTCCCTGAGCTTCCTACCTCTCCATTAAGTTGTTCTGGTTTAGAGGTAATAACTCTTAGGTAGGCAGGAAGCCACCTTCTTAAACCACCTGGAGGGTGGGTCCTTCTGGGAAATGATTTATTCTTTCCAAGGGTGAGTAACCAGCCAGCTGCCAAGTGGGGCCCAACGCAGGAGGGTGGACTCGACGTCGGGTCCAGTTCCCCTGCACCCATTCAGAGGCAGGTTATTCACAGAATTCACCAAACTTTGCAGGAGCCACAACCGCACGCCCCAGAATGGGGTGAGGGTAGCTTCCCTGCCTCCTTCTCATGGCGGCTCCATGTGGAATTGGAGAGCATTTTGAAAGCTGTAAAGTCATCTCTAAGAAACCCATGGAAGGCATCCCTTTATTATTAGCAGGTGGAGTGTTCCTAAAGAAAGCTCCTTTGCCCGGACCAATTCGTGCAAGCAAAAACAAAGTCGTTAAACCATGCCAGAATCACACCACTAAACAAACAAAAGGCAAGAGCAGATTGACCAATTTGCTTGTTAATACAAGCTGGTGGCAAGAGTTTATAAGGGCCTGAGTCCACGTTTACAGGAACCTGGTGTTTGCTCACAGTTGGCCACTGGCCCCTGTCTGTTGGTCAAGTTGTGCAGTCCCATCAGCTAAGCTCACAGGCATGGAAGAGATAATTTGCCATCTCTTGGCAAATGCCCTCACCATTTACTTTGTTGATCAACTCTCTCAAACACGATGGACTATTATTGGCCATGATTTTAAGTTATAAAAGGGCCCTTAGTGATTGTCCCTCCAGACTTCCCACCCTACTGATGAGGAAGCTGAGCTCCCAGAGGCCCTGGGTCATACAGTGGAGGGTGCTGGGACCAGAACTGAAACCCAGGCCTCTAACCTGGCTGTCCATCCCCTCGGCTAGGCTTCCATGCATTGCCCTGAGCAGTTGGAATCATTTCTTCACCATTCTTTGGTTCCAGACTCCAGTGTCTGTAAAGCAATGTGCTCCTAAACACAGGGATGAGAGTGTGGTGAGTGCATGTGGCCGCGGGAGCTCACGGGAAGCAACCCAGAGGAACCAGGCAGCTACCTGCCGTGGGTGCATCGGATCCCCCTGTGTAGACCCTGGGCCCTGGGAGTGGAACAAGCTTGTTTCTGTGGTTGCTGGTGACAGCGAAAGGCCCCGCTACCTGGCTCACCTGTTTGGTGTCCCCCACCTGTCCTCCCTTGGTGCATGGGGACTGAACTCTTGTGGCTGGGCCTCAGCAAGGCTCCGTCCTTGCCCAAACACTAGCTCCTTCTTTCCTCTCCCAGTAAGCACTGACCAGTCCCTAGGGACACTGTTCAAAGGCTACTCCCTGGTGGAGCCTCCTGGTCCCTCAAGGCTCTGTCCTCTGTCCCTGCTGCCACTCATCTGGCCTCTAGGGAGCCCTGAGTGCCTAGTCTTTATGACCACCTCTGTCCCTGGAAAGGGGGCTTCTGTCTTTCCCCCTTGTATCCTCACAGCCTGGCACCCACTAGGCCAGTGGTAAGTGCTAGACAGCATGCCAAGAACGTTGCCTCTGACACGTCACTCAGCCCCATCACCCACGGTAACTTCCATGCTGGGAGGTGATAGAGTTCAGATGTTTGCTCCCCCCAGGTCTCACGTTGAACGTAATCCTCAGTGTTGGAGGCGGGGCTTGGTGGGAAGTGCTTGCGTCATGGAGGTGGATCCCTCAGGAAAGGCTGAGGAGCCGCCGTGATAAGTGAGTTCCCTCTCTGTTCATCTATGCAAGGGCTGATTGTTGAAAAGAACCTGGCCCCTTTCTCCACTCTCTCCCTTTCCTCCTCTCTCACCATGCGATGCCTGCTCCCCTTTCTTTTCTGCCACAAGTGGCAGCAGCCTGAGACCTCACGGGAAGCAGATGCCGGCACCATGCTTCCTGTACAGCCTGCAGAACCGTGACCAAATAAACCCCTTTCCTTTATAAATTACGCGGCCTCAGCGGCTCCTTGCAGCGACACAAGCCGACCCAGACAGATGGCTCATCGCCATCCTTCACCTTACAGAGGAGGCCGCAGAGGCTCAGGGAGCTCAGGGAGCTCAGGGACTGGACGCAGGCGGCAGAGCGAGTGAAGGATGCAGCCGGAATGGGAACCCAGGCAGCTTGACCCTCTGCCATATTGTGTCCTAAATCAGCACCCACTGGGGCAGAGTACAGGTCAGCTGAGCACAAGAAAGAGGGATAGAGTGTGCTGCCAGGCGGGCCTGGCCCGGCAAGGAAGCATCAGTGGGGACGTAATCTGGGCCCCGGCAGCCCTGGGACCCAGCAAGGCTGCCCTGCCCAGCAGCTTCCCTGGGAGCAAGAGCAGGCAGCCGGCCACGGGTCCCCCGGTGTTATTAAATAGGGATTCAGGCCACTCCCGGCACAGCAGAGTCCAGAGAAGACTCCCAGTCCAGCGCCCTGCTCTCTCTCTCAGAGCCATGTCCGTCCCAGTGCTGAGCACAGGCACCCCAGGGACAGCCCAGAGCCCTTGGGACCCGGGCAGGCCTGCTTCCCCTGTGCGAGCCTCTGACTGGCACCTCCAGCCAGGCCACGGTATCCCGTTCCAAATGGGCTGGCTAATCGGGCCGCATCCATTATCATTAGCGCCTCTCTGCACGCAGGTACAGGAGGGGCTGCCAGGCGCTGGCTGCGGCTGGCTGAGCCGGGGACCACGCTCCACTGCAAATGCGGACGAGGAACACCTGCTCCAGGGCTTCCAGGCCGCCACAGTCATCCTTCACATCTCATGCAACACTTGTTCTGTCAGAGCGCGGAGCTGGCACGGGCGGGAGCGGCCCTCGCCAGCCCTGCACGCCCCCTCCAGCCCCTGGTTCCCCTGTTCAAGCTCAGCTTTGAATGGCTTTTCAAAGAAGCCTTTTAAAAATGTATCCATCATGTATCAGCCATTCCATCATTATGCCAAGGGTTTAAAAATAAGTATGAAAAAAATCCTCACCTTGAAAATAAACTTTTTTTGGCAATGAAGGCGGAGTGGTGAAATATTAATTGTCCACGGATGGCATTCATCCTCATTACACAATGAGGATGTGTTTTCTCAGGATTTCCAAGGAATGGGCCCTTTTACGGCTGTGGGCAGCCAGGGATCATTCTGGACATAAATGATGTCCCTGTATCTTAGAGGAGGCTGAACTGTTCTAGGCAAAGCTAGCATCCTGAGACCCAGAAGGGACGTGCCTCAGCTCAGCCCTGCCACGCCGGTGGCTCCACAAACCTTCAGTGCCACGGCTGGGGAGCCCACTGGGCCGCCTCAGCCTGTTTCCATTGGTCTGTGAGGGAAATTCAAAGCCACCCCCCCCCCCCCACACACACACACGCACTCATGCGCTCATACACTGGCATACACAGACACACACACGGACACACATGCAAACACATACACACAGACACATTCACACATAAATTCACACACAGGCACACACAGACACACTTACATACACAAACACATACATACACACAAACACACACTGACATACACAAGACATACAAACACACATTGACACACACAGATTCATACCCACACATACACACTGGCACACAGACACACACATACACATGGACACACACACACACACACACTGACACAGACACATACACAAACATGCATAAACACACACAGGCACACAAGATACACTCACAAACACACACATACATACACACAAACATACACACAAATACACACTGACACACAAACACACATATGTATACACACAAATACATACAAACACATACATACGCACAGTCACACACAAAAACATACCCAAACCCACACAAACACATATCCATACACACTCACACACATACACACAACACAAACCCACACATTCATAAACACAAATCCACACGAACTCACACACATACCCACAAACACATGCTCACACACACAAACCCACACTCACACACAGAAACACATACACTTACTCCCAAACAGATACACACAAACACATGCAAACACACCCCCCCACACACACCCACATACATTCCCACACAGTCTCACACATACACACTCGTGCAAATGCATATTCACACCTATTTTTTCTAGTTGAATCTGTGTGGGAGCCTGAAACCTGGAGACACCCAGAGCTGCACCATTGCCTACCTGCATTTCCACCAGCTGCCACAGCCCACCGTGGCCCTTCCCTGGGATCTGGGACTGAGGCCGTCTCTGAGGGTTCTGGAAACTGTCCCTTGGTTTCTCCAGAAAGCCAGCAGAGGGAAGTCTCATCCTTTCTGGGCGACAAGACTTTTGGGACCCAGAAAGCACCTGTTCAGGTCATTCAAGTTGAGCGGTCCTCCCTTTGTGATAACTGCTGTGGGCCCTGACTGCCTGGTAGCCGCTCCACCTGCCTCCTGTCGGCCCTAGGAAAGCCACAAACCCTGTCTCAGCTGTCTTCAGCAGGCAGAGGAAGAGCGGCTGCCCCACGGTGGCAGAAACCCACCCGTCCAGGGCTGTGGTCTTCCCTGTTGGGCAATTCTGTTCGATCCCTACCTTACTCTTGAAACACATTGCACCCACCTGGAGATCCCACCATATCTTACAGTTTGGGCTTCCCTGACTCCTCCATGGCATCAGGATGGTGGCTGCACTCAGGACCTTGGGGGCCACAGATGCATATTTGGGATTAAGCAGAGCAACGGGCCAAGGTTAGGGAGTTGGTAGACCTTGGCCAACTGGCAGCTTCAATTGTATTCTCCTGGCTGTGTCCCCCCTGGGGAGGGACTTCACCCTTCTAGGCTTTGGTTTCTTCACCTGTAAATGGCAATGCAGATATTTCCCTCATAAGAGCATTGTGAAGATTTAACAAGTTCATGGAACAAAGGGTATTGTGGATGCTCAATACACAGCAGCTTTGTTCCTTGATTCCTGCAAAGGTGATCTGCCTTGGTCCACCAGGCGTGTTCTTAGGAAAGAACATGGTCTCGGTCATTTCTACTGTTGTGTAAACTTAAGCAGAGATATTATATACTTAGTGGAAATTTGAATTTTGGAATTGTTTTAGCTGAGTAATATGAGACTGTTCTCTCTGTGGCCTTGTAGGTATCAGTTTCCAGGGTAAAGGGGAGAAGGTTACTGGGCACAGGGCTTTCCGGTCACAGTCTGCCCCTGGGGCTCAGGTTTGAATGGATTTCAAGAGAATGCCCAATGCCTACAGAAAAATGTGAAGTCTGGGGATGATGGTGGATGGCATGGCACAAGGGGTCTCTGAGGCGAGTGGCCTTGTACACAGCAGGTTCCTGCATCCTTCCTAATCGTCCAGTGGCTCTAGGGTTCTTCTGAGTGCCTTATGGACAGTTCCCCATGTTATTCCTCCCATCTGTTTCTATTGTCATTGGCCCAATGAGCTCCAGAATCCATTTCCCATTTGCTGGTTCACTCTAAGAGTAAAACTCCCTGCAAGCGTTTGAAACCCAGCCGCACATGTTTGGATGGAGACAGCTGGAGCACTCTCGCTGACTGCCCAGCGCTGCAAGTGGGTGTGCCCCTGCGGGGCATGTGTGCATGTGTGTGTATGCAAGTGTGCATGAGTGTGTATGCATGCACATGATAGATAGAGAGATATGAAGAGCTAGACGATACTTTGCCACCAATGACCCAAGCCTTTCTTTGACCTTTCAGGAGTTTTTCAAGTATTTAAAGAAAGTGAACGTCCCTTCCATTGTTCTTTTTGCTGGTTTACCTCACTGTATGCACCCGGCAGGCTATAGTCAGGGGTCACTCCGCTGGAATGTACTGTATTGAGTATTGGGTACTTGGGTTGGAGGCAACAATGATGCACAGGGACTCTTGGCCTTGGGTAAATAGAGCAATATCCATGGATTTTTCCATGAAATGCAGGCTCGCCTGTAGCCCCCAGCTCACTGTGGAGACAAGGAAGGTAAGTAGCCAGCCAACTTTGATTACACCACAAACCACTAGATGTGAAATCCATGTGGCCTGTTCTTGGAAGTCTTGACTTGGCAAGGAAGAGCTCAATTCCTCGCCATGTCCCGGGAGGAGCTGAATGTGCAACCCACGCTTTGCCTTTGCATCTCCTTAGCACATTTTAATTTATACCCTGCCTTCTCCCGAAACAACTGGGGGAGCCTGTGCTTCTCACGAAGTGGGTGGTTGGCTTTCAGGGGACAGTCAAGGTGGATGTATCACTCGAATGAATGGAACCTGCTAAGTCTTTGCATTTCCAGCCCAAACCTAAGCATATCTGTTGTGGGTGTCATTCCTTCAAACCACTCAGCAGGGCCCACCTGGGGGCATGGGTGTTATGAGCTTTCCCAGGTCGCCCTTATAGGAAAAGGCCACTTACCTTCTTGGTCATATCGGTAAGTATGTGATAATTCAAACTCCACCCTGCTTTTTGCGTATAAGATAAAGGCCGACACTGAATTTTTGTTTACACACAGAGTTTTTTTTAGTGTTCACTCTGACATTAGCTGTTTTCTTATTGTAACATCTTACTATTTTATTGTAGTGTGTGTGTGTGTTTAGTGAGTGACAAGTCAACATGGTAGTAGAAAAGCCAGCCTTGGCGAAGGTGATGCAGTGGAGCAGCTGCCCTCCTGGCTCACACTGGGCCTCCCTTCCTCTGCCTTGCACCTGGAGCCCCATGGTGCTCTTCTCTGCACCTTTGTCCACGTTCCTGTGGTAATTATGTAATCTAGGTGAGGGAGGAGTCATGGAAAATTCCTTCTTGTAGATGACAAACCTGAACCTTACAGGCAGGGTCAAGACCCAGCCCCAGGTCTCTGTCCTCATGCGGAGAGTCTCCAGCCAGGTTTGCAGGGAAAATATGGTGGTCTCCTTGCTTTGATCACCTTTCTTTTCTCCCAGAGACAATGGCCACAGCAGTTTCTCACTGGCTACCACCCAGGCAGGAGCTCACCCTGGTGATGAGCCGCAGGGTCCCGGCCTGGCCTGGTTGGCCTGTCCCCCTTCTGCTTCCAGCCAGGGCTCTGACCCGCGGGCCAGCCATGGCCTTGTGGGAGGCCCAGAAACAGTTCTCCAAGTAAGATGCCATTGCAAGCGGGATGACAGCCCTTTCTCTGCTGAGTGTGAGCACTTGGCCACACTGTCCCATGGGATCCCACCACAGTCATGCATGGTGTCACTCCCACTGTCACTCCCACTCTACAGATCAATAAACGGAAGTGCATGAAGAGAAGGCGCAGGCTTGGGGATGAGTGGCTGTGCTATCATAGAGCTGGGCCTTAAACCCTGGCAGCCTGGCCTTAGAGCCTATGGTCACCATTCTGCTAGGGATGTCTCAGAAGGAGAGAGCCCCTGGGTCTCTGGGATGATCTCCCAGGCTTCATTTTTCTAGATGCATTTTCATTGAATTTGGGGTCTTCTCTCCTTTAAAAAAATGGCCAAAAGCCATCGTTTGGGAACAGCAAAGGATCCTCTGCTCTTTGAAAGCCAAAATCCTTGAGTTTAGCAAACTGCCTCGTACACAGATCAGACCTCCCAAGAAAAAGGGCAGCAGGGTGGTGGCTGGAGCTGTGGCAGCACCTCAGTTGGTGCCCTGTCGCCTACAGCACCAGCCTGCAAGCCCCGGGGGCGTCCTGGAAATCTGCCTTCCTGGCCACCACTCCTGACAGCCTGGTTTCTTAAGATGACAGAATGTAAGGTGGAAAAGAAGACAGCATAGGGAGCTCGAAACTACTGCTCCGGACTCCCCTAAGCCTTTCCACAGGGCAGTGTTGGCAGGCTGTCCAGCCACCCTGGCCCGCGCTGCGGACAGGACTTCCTGGGAATCCAACAAGGGGGTGAGACAGGAGTGGTTGGTATAAACGGTGACTTGCTTAGACCTGTTTCTAAGGAAGGAAGGAGAAGCTAGCTGGGCTCCAACCCCCTGCGGTGTCGTCTGACCCCACCTCAACACACACATTTCTTCTCCCTGCCTGTACAGAGGCCAGGCACCCAGAACTCCCTGAGAGACCCACCACGCCTCAGCCTGCCACCCCATTCCCCTGAGAAAGAAAAGCCAGCCGAGGAGGTTTGGGTTTTCTCAGGTACAGACGCTATGCACCGCGTCCCCTGAGGAGCCCGGGCAGTGGCGAGCCGTCCGGCCCCTCGGCTGCGTGTGTGGGGATTAATGTCCCGGCGTGGCAGGTCAGTGCAGTGTGCAGAGGCCAGTATTAATCGACAGATTAAAGCCAAGGAAAACCTGGGCAGGTGAGAGGAAGTCTCTGAGCTTGATCAAAAACATATTTCTGTTTCAGGTCTAAATAATGGGCTACGGGGAGGCATGTCTGTAAATTATACAGGAAGCCTTCTTCAACAACTGATTCACCCTGACAGTTTTACTGGAGTATATGAAAATGAGTATTAAAGATGTGATCTGTAGGCTTCCTTCCAGG
Source organism: Gorilla gorilla gorilla (assembly GCF_029281585.2). Taxonomy (NCBI): domain Eukaryota; kingdom Metazoa; phylum Chordata; class Mammalia; order Primates; family Hominidae; genus Gorilla; species Gorilla gorilla. The sequence goes on from NC_073232.2 coordinate 140,784,111, forward strand.
AATTCCAATCTGGTTTCAATAAAATGGGAACACTGATTGGAAGTGAAGTTGCCTTCCGGTTTTGCCTTTGGCTATTACGTGCTCGTTCATGAAATGACTGAATTCCACAACTACTTTTAATATTCACCTTTGAGTTCATCTCCCGCACTGGACACATTGGAATGATTAAAATAGCACTGGCTCCCCATGCTGGGTGCTCTCTAATTTAAAACAGCCCAGGTGCTGAAGACAAATGAGTCGTCCTGGTAAGTCCATTCATTCTTTGCATGAAGTTGCTTTGTGGCACATTGAGGGCAGAATATTAAAAGTAAAAAAAAAAAAAATTAAATTAAATAATGCTCCTTGAGTAGATGCCTGAGGGAAAAGATTAAAGTTTGGTGCAAGGCAGAACTCGTAGTTTGTGTGGGATTGTTCTGGTTGCATTTATTTCTGAGCTTTTCTGCTTAGATTCTGTGCCTGCAACTGCAGTAATAGCCAGGAACCTGGGCTCCCTAGGGATGCCTTCCTCTTGGTCAGCCATGTGCTCTGACATGGCCTTGGTAAGTCGTTCCCAGCACGGGAGTGAGATTTGCCTTGAGCCACCTGCAGCTCGCCACCTCTCTTCTGCTCCTCAGGCCCTCCAGGGCTCATTCTCAAGAGGGCACTCTAGGTTAAGGAGCTCAGAGTGCCACCAAGAAGAGGGAAGCTAATTGGTTGATCCTTCCAGCACACTCCCAACAGAGACCCCCTTGCACCCCACTCTAATTATGGGGCTTATAGGCCACAGGTGTGTTTTCTATTCAACTTCTCTGGGATTTACTAGATAAGGTGGATGAGCTATTTTGCTTCCATTTCTGTGCCAGAGTTCTCCCAGCTGGGAGGAAAAGAAAGGTGGTAGGTCTCACACTGCCTCCCCCATCATTTATTCATCCAGAGCTATTACAGGATTTTCAGTAGGGAAAAAAATGATACCTTGGGAGATTGGGCACCACTGGGAGACATGCATTCATTTTGAAATGTTTTTGTGAGATTGCAAATGTTGGCCTTTTTTATGCAAAATTCACATTTAATTTTCTCTGATCTTCAAAAATCACAAAAATAGTCTTCATGCATTTAATTTGGTATGAAACTGTGTTGTGTTTATTGTTTTCTAGCTGGGGATAACTTAACAGCCTGTGTTTTGGTTTCTAGTGTCTAAGGATGTGGAACACCATGTAGCTGTTGAATATGTCCAAGACAAATCCCATTTTTTAACCTGATGGACGAGGTATGCTTATGTGTTGGAATTAAAGGCGTCTTTCCCCACATATCAGTTGCCTCCTCTTGGGCCAACCAATGTGAAATGGGGACAGTAGCAGTAACGTCTACCCTTAATGCAGAAATTCCCCCATGATGGTGATGACACAGTTAGATGGAGACTCACTGCATTTAAAATCACTCCTCCCAAGTACTGTTTACAAATGTAAGACTCTCTGGTTGCCATTCCTAATGTAAATTATGGTGGCATTGGTGAGCACTGTGATGTTAACACAGCCGCACAGGGTTCTATACATTTAAATTAATGAAAATTAAACAAAATTTGCAATCCAGTTCTTCAGTCACACAAGCCACATTTCACGTGCTCAACAGATGGTCAGTGACTACCATATTGGAAAGCTCAGCGATAGACCATTTCCATCATTGCAGAAAGATCTATTAGACATTGCTGGGTTCAAGTTTTATCATAATCCTAAGAAAATCATGAAGAAGATGAGGTCTCATTCCAGGCCAAATTTAATTGGAACCCTGCAATGTGAGAGTGGACCTGTGAGCTGTTGACAAACTTTGATGAAAGTGGAAATTTCCCATGTGGGACCCGAGACTAAATCTGACCCAGAGTATTTTGAAGATGAGGTTGGCTAACGATGGTTCTGCCAAAATACTTGTGACTGATCACAACAGAATGGAATTCTGAACAGGTGCAATATCCCAAGTACTCAAGAACTCAAGTCCCTGATGTTGTTAATGGCACAGGAAAAATGTTTCTCATTTTCTGCGATGTTATTTTTTATTTGGTAACTCCTAGATGTTTCTTGCTACATATGATTGTGTCTTGCACCTAGGAAAGTGCCCCTCTGCCAGTTCTGAGCCCCTTCGTTCCAGGGCTGGGTGATGGGTCCTCCAGAGTGCATCCCAACATCATCTCATTCTTGTGCTCGGCTGGGATAACACTTTATTTCTAGCATTCTACATTCTTTTTGAGATATGGACTCTGTGCAGAGATATGCTTTTTTATACACTGAAGACAACACAGAGCACCTCTCTGCTCATCCTAAAGGCCAGCAAATTGGATGGAGGGCCCCTTATAAGCCCAGTTCCGTGTCTAAATGTACCTGGCCAGGGTGGCTCTCCCAGTGGCTCAAGCCCCTAAGGACCTCTGTTCTCTGTTCACCTGCCTTGAGCTGGTTACACACAGGTCAGGCCAGGGACTTTCCTGCTGTCAGAGCATATCTAGCCCAGCTAAGCCACATCACCAACAAGGGACAGTGGGTGTGGGCACCATTGTGTGAAATGTGCCATCACATAGTCCACGGTACTGGCAAGTATAGCAGGGTTCTGAAGATGTCAACTAGAGGGGGTGGAAATAGTCAGGGTAGACCCAAGAGAGCAACGATGCCTGGATGATCAGTTTTTGTTAGTCAGTAGTTACCAAGCACCTGCCATATTCCTGGAAGTGTGCTAGGCACCTCCTTACGTTTGTTGCTTTTAATTATTGCAGGATGCCCTGATGTTAGTACTGTAATTTCCAACATGCAAATGAGTAGGTGACGCTAATAGCTTACATAACTAGTCCTAAGTCGCACAGCTCAAGATCTGCTAAACTCAGACCTGAGTTTCACTGTCCTTAAGGCCGAAGTTGAGTACTACATGGTGGGGTGCTAATGGGTTTGGTTGATCGAGGAAACTCCCCAAGGAGGAGTCAGAGTCTGGCACAGATTTCCCGAGACTTGGGATGAGTGAGGGAAGCCATCCAGGACATGAGCCCGAGGCCACCTGCTAGGTGTGGGATTGCACTGTGTGTTCTCGGGAAATGGAGCCAGCCACCCCAGGCCCATCTCAGTGCGTGAACAGGGGCTGCTCCTCCCTGGGACTGGAGAACCAGTGGGCCCTGAGAGCACCTTCTTGGTCCTCCTGTCCACTTTCATTTTTGGAGAAGTTGCCTGAGGCCAGGGTTGGCAGAGCTGGTTAAAGCCGCACAGAGCCAGAGGTGAAGCCCAGGTCTCCTGCTGTTATTCCACGTAAGAGCCCACTGGAGTTTCAGCCCAAAGACCAAGACGTCGGGTTTGTCCTTGTTGCCAGCAAGCACTTCAGGGCCTGCCAGACTCTCTTGGGAGCCACGCCTACCAGCATGGACACAGTGGCTCCTGCAGGTGGACTTTTCACTACAGACTGGTAGGTCTGAGTGCCTGCTTCCACCTGGATCGCCAGGGACTTGGTAGGATTCTATCTGCATGGGCGAGGCATGCACGTGTGTGTGTGTGTGTGTGTGTGTGTGAAGTTTGGCATGCAACCCTCCAGAATTGGGTGAGATTTTGGAGTGCTTGGAAGGCCTGGATCTCCCAGCAGCAGGCTCTGCACTCAGGGCTTTGCTGTTAGCATCGGGAGAACCCAGAAACAAAGATGCTTTTGCTGCAGCACAGGGCGCACGGTGTGTGCTTTGCTTTTAGCTGTATTATGTATGGACAGGAGGATCATCATGGTCTGCTTAGGCCTTTGAGGTTCTTAATCCAGTCCTGGTGATTGGGAAATATTTAATCAATCCATTGCTGACAATCTATAGAAGCTGCAGTTATAAAGCTAAGATGATGTGCACGGTCTCCCAATAAGTCAGCTAGAGATTTTATTTGGGGCCCCTTCCAAGTCAGTACATTTTCTCACACGTGTGCCAGTGTGACCCACATCTTGCCCTTCTCATATCACAGCCCAATGACACTTTATTTGCAATATTTAATTGTTTGCTCCCTGCAACTGAACTGTAAGGGTCGAGAGGACAGAACCTGAGTCTGATTTGCTCCTGGTTCTATTTTCAGTGCCTGGAATGAGCCCTGTACACAGGGAGCTCCTTGGTCTCTGCTGAATGAATGAATGGCCGGCAATGAATGCCATCATGTGCTTGGCCCCATGGGGGAAGACTGCACCATGACCATACTCTCACATCCCGAAAGTTCCAGTGCTCCACGCTCTCCCTGCAGACCCCATTCCCTAGCCAGCTCTTCCTCTCCCTGTGCCTGTGAGTTGCATCCCCATTGCTTGACACCTGAAAGAGGTTGTGGGCAACCCTGCCCAGTGCCCCTGATCAGCCATTTGCATCGTCTGCAGTGCTCCAAGCCCCCAGCATGCAGGCACTCCAGGCTGATCCAGGCTAAGCATGTGTTCATAAAGGCTTCCCCCTTTCTTCAGAAGAACCTCTCCTTTCCTCTCCAAATCACTCTGGCTGCTTCTTTGAAATGCCAGAACAGGGATGGAAGAAACCATCAGTGCAGCGGCTGCTGCTTCCGCTCTGAGCGGCTCAGATCTCTGAATGCTGAGGAGGGGCTGCATTTGGGGTGACAGTATCTTCTCCGAAATCTTCATCCACAGTAAACACTGCTAACTACCAACTCATAAAACATATCAGCTGGGTTTATTACTTTTAACCATCTTTCCAATTGTGCTATAAAATAAAGGCAGATGCCATTTTAAGATCTTATTATTGTCAAGGGCCGGCTTCTCCAGCAGCACCTGCTTAGCAGCAGTCTGCTTGTTTATGGCTCCTTTTTTTATAGGTGACAGTTTAAGGTGGCTCTTCTCCGGTTACAAAGAGTTCTTCCTGATGGCACAGAAGTGGCACGCACAGTAGGTGGGCCCCGGCTTCTGCTGGCGGTGCCGAGGCAGGGTCGCAGGTTCACCTGGGTTTTCCGTTGACAGCCTCGCCACACACATTTGGCTCTGCCAAATGCTCTGCCATTAATTTATGATTTAAAGTAATTAACTTTTGCTGATTAAAGTAATTATTTCAAGTGCATTGCACTCGGGCCCAAATGATGCACACAGCCCCCTCTCCAGTTTGAGCGAGCAGCATGCCAAGTGCTTAAAAGCTGCACCGGGAATCTCAGAGTGGCTTCTGCCCGTCTCGCGGATCTGCCATGTTTATGGCTGACTTGTACTAACTGCTCATTTTAATGCTGGATTCTGGCAGAACGTTGACACAGTGTGAAACCTTCATCCGGTAAACAAGACAAGCTTCAGCTTGGTGACACCGATGACAGTGGAAGCCGTTTAAATGAATCTTGCCTCCAGCCTTCCAGAGGTATCATGTTTTTGTGCTCTCTTGCTTACCCAGGTTGGCCCTTAAACAGTGTACAGCTTCATCTGGCCTCAGCCGAGAGTGCAGAACATATGCACGGTGGGAACCCAGCCCCACGCCCTGAAATTCATCTGCAGCCCAGCACGGACCCTCCACTGGGCCCTCAGGGCCTGGAGAGGACAGGCTGGCAGCCAGTTGCTTCCCAGGAGAAGCTGGTCTCTGTTTAGGGAAACGTCTGCAAGGTAATGGAGAGAGACACATATCAAGGGGGCTTGCGGGTGGGGGCTTGCCCCATCACTTCACATCAAAAGCACTTTCTTCCCTCGTGCCCAGTGGGGCAGGGAATCAAATGCTGTGGTCAGTGACTTCCCTAGCGGGGAGACTGCTGTAGGCAGGAGCAGAGGAGCTGAGCGTTGGGGTCTCAAACCCCACCTTCCTCCCATTTCACTTGGGGGTGTGAGCCAGAGCCCAGCCTCCTTTGCACAGAGCAAGCAGAGAGTTTGGGCATAGCACTGTCAATAGAAAACTGAGTGTTTGGACCACCAGGCTGAACAAGGGCACAGGAATCCTTTGCCTCCGAAAATCCTGCAAAAACAGTCATCAGAACTATTCCCATTTTTTGTGCACCTGGTGTAGGCCAGGGATTGAGCCAAGCGCTTTGCATACATCAGCTCATGGAAGCTTCGCCGCAGTCCTAGGAGGCGAGCCGTGCTGCCCCACCTTCCTGGTGAGGGTATCTCAGAGAGGCGAGGACTCACCCAAGGTCACTTAGTGAGCAGAACCAGGCCCTTCTCCTTCCAAAGTTCTAGAAATACAGTCTCTGTTTAATCCCTGTCTTTTTACTCATTAAAAAAAAATTGGAAAGGCACAATGGCCTCCTTTGGAAATTTTCAAAAGGAATGACCTTGTTGGGCTTTGCGAAGAGTCCTAGAGCCTCAAGGACCCTGCACCGCCTTACCTGGAAGCAGCTGTCATCTGTGCAGCTTTTTAGCCAGGCAGGGTGAGGGTGAGGGGCCAACTCTCAATGCCTTGACTTTGCAAGAGATGGACATTTCAGTGGTAGCATTGTATACTTTTGTTCACTGCTATTTGGTGGAACGGTTTGGGGGATAAACTTGATTTTTTATCTTTTCTCTTAGTAATTATCCCAATGCCCTGGGCTTTCGGTGAAACTGCAAGGAAATCTAATTTTGTATGTAATTAAGTGCCTGATGGGCAGTGATCCCCGGCAAACGATATTTCAGCTTAATGTTGTTGAGCAAACATCACCAAAAACTGATGAAGCCAAAAACAATCATCTGTGTGTTGGCGCCGCTCACCATCACGCGAGGGCTGGGGTCATAAATAAACCACTTCACTTTCAGGCTGAATTAAGTGCTCTTAAAGGGTGTGAGTAAAAGCGCATCAAAGGGAAGCAGTCTGCTTCCATCCAGAAGTCTGGGCCGCTCCAGGGTGGTTGGGCAGATGCCCCGTCCTGACGTACTGACCTGCAAGGGTGACGCTTTGCTCGCTGCTCTCTCGAGGACCACTGAGGGTGCCAAATGGCAGGGTCTGGCATGTGGACCAGCCCACAGTGAGCAGGGCCCGGGGCAACAGCAGTGTATGCCCCTGGGAGCCTGGGAAGAAAGGTCCTGCTGCCAGGCCTCGGCCACTGTGGCAAGTGGACGCCGGTGCTGCCCTGCTTCCAACTAGGAATTCCCCGAAAACTGGCACCAAATTAAATTTTAAACGCTGGAAAGGAAACCTAGAGCACTTGAAGACAGTAGCAGGATGGGCAGCCGTGCCCCATGGCAGGGTGCTGAGGACGTGGCTGGAACTCACGTCATTGGTTCGACATCTGGTGAATGCAAAGTCCCACTGTGCAGAGGGAACACCCTGTGGGTGGGCAGGTGCCCCTTAGAAGAGGGTTCCCCCACCCCACCTTCCACGTTTGATTGTTTTAGATAAAAATAATGAAAACAAAACATAACTTTAAAAACGGTGTTTCACAACCCAGTTTGGTCAGCTTTATTAGGCTACTCGTCTTGCCCTGGTTTGCTGAGGAAACTCCAGGCTGGGAAGTTACACAGCCCCAGGTTGGAATCTCTGGCCCTTCCCAGCTGAGTGGCCTGGGGCAAGCGATTGAATTCTCCCAGCCTCAATTTCTTCAGCTGCAAAAGGGGAATAAAATGTCCCTCATCCTACCTGCGTGGGCGTTAGAGATGTGGCAGGCGCTAAGTCACGGCCCACTTGCTACAGGCCGCACAACTGCACTGGGTGTGACTTTATTGTCAGGATTCCTGCAAATTCCAGCAGTGCAACCCAGTGGCTGAGGTTTGGGCATGACCCAGTGGTAGTTCCTTAGCACCCACCCAAGGAGGCACAGGAAATATGAGAGAGGGTGCAGAATGAGGCAGCGGCACCCACACCCACTGGGTATGCCAAAGGGTGCTAGGCAATGGGTCAGCACGCAGCAAGGAAGCCCAGAGGTGGGACACAGATTCCCCTCACCATCTAAAATGCTTCGTCTTCCCTCATCTTCAAGGTCCACTCACTCAACAGGTGTAGGGCACCTGCTCCAGGTCAATGTGTGTTGTGGGTGCCAGGATACACAGGGACAAGACCACAAAAGACAGACAGACAGCAAAATGTAACATCCTTTCCTAGTGAACATTTGGAAAACACTGAACAGAGCAAGTAGGAAAATGAGTGCCTCCATCGTCCTGGCACTCAAGGGCATTCCTGGTCCAGGTGGCAGCAAATCCGCCTGGTTGCAGACTGGAGCTGCAGCTTCCAGAACCACGAGGATGGGGGAAACACAACAAAATCTTGAAAACCACCACATCTGATAGGTGCATCTTATCCCATTATGTGGGTACCTGCAATTAACTGACCATGTAATAGTGGGTGTTGTAGATTAAGTAGCAGCCCCTTATCCAGCAAAGACTTTGCAGATGTAAATAAATTAAGAATCTCAAAATGGGGAGATGATCTCGGATTATCTGGGTGACCTCTAAATGTAATCACAAATGTTATCTTGGGAGGCAGAAAGAGATTTGCCCCAGAAGATGGAGCAGCAATGTGACGGTAGAGGCGGAGACTGGGGCGATGCAGCTACAAGCCAAGACTTGGTGGCAGCCACCAGCAGCCGGAAAAGGCAAGGAAGGATCCTCCCCTCGAGCCTCTTGAGGGATTGTGGCCCTGCCTATGCCTTAATTTCAGCTCAGTGAAACTCATTTCAGACTTATAGATGCCAGATGTGAGAGAGTAAGTAGCTGTTGATCGGTTACAGCAGCCAAAGGGCACAACAGGTGAATGTAGCAGGTGAATGCTTTTATTAATTCACCCCAAACAAAGGGGTGGGATGGAGCTACTTACTAGGCAGCCACCATGGGAGGCAACAGATGAGTGAATGAACAATGGATGAATGCACCACCCACCGTTAGGCTGGAAATCAGGTGCTGCATTTTTATTTTAATTCACATTATCCAAAAATAGTCACTGTATTAACCCGTTCTCACATTGCTATAAAGAAATACCTGAGACTGGGTCCTTTACAAAGCAAAGAGGTTTAATTGGTTTATGGTTCTGCAGGCCGTACAGGAAGCATGGCAGCATCTGCTTCTGGGGAGGCCTCGGGAAACGCACAATCGTGGTGGAAGGTAAAGGGGGAGCCAGCACTTTACATGGCTGGACTCGGAGGAGGAGAGGGGAGAGGTGCCACACACTTTTTAACAACCAAATCTCAGGAGAACTCACTCCCTCACCATCACAGGAACAGCATCGGGGGGATGGTGCTAAACTACTCATGAAGATCCCACCCCTATGATCCAGTCACCTCCCCACAGGGCCCACCTCCACCACTGGGGATTACAATTTGACATGAGATTTCGTAGAGACACAGAACTAAACTATCAGTCACCCACGTGATTGTATTGTTGGTACTCACTATCTTTATTTACCTTCAAACAGGCAAACTTGACCAGTGAGGTGAGCATTTTTGGGGCAAGTCCTCATCACCAACTCCAGCCCTGTCTGAGCAGGAGGTGAGAAAGTCACTGACCTTTTAGATCAGTCCCCACCTCTGACTCGGGTCGGGGGAGAAAGGGCTGGCTGATGGGGTGGGATGGGCTAATTACACCTGTCAGCCTCCGGGGCCTGCTAGGTGAGGGCACAGAGGTAGGGGATGTAGGTGTGGTGCCATGGCAGGCCCTTGCTGGGCACAGCTGAAGCTGCTCTCACTGCTGACTACCCCTGGACAATGGCACTGTCACCTGCACTTCCAGTGTGGTAGGCTGAGAGTCTTGTGCATGGACATGCCTTTTTCTGAATATGCTTTTCTGGGACAAGGCAGATGTTCCTCTAGAGCAAATCCCCAGAAACAGGTTGGCCACATTGTCCCAGCTGGTGCCATGAGGATAAAAGAAGAGGAGTTACCTGCAGATACTGGCCCCAGTCTCCCGGCTCACCCTAACCCTGCTTGACTTTGTCTTGTTGCTTTCCTTTTTTAAAATAAGATATTTTCCTTGAGCCTCTATAAGCCTTGTCATTTTCCTTAAAGAAGATATCTGTTGGCATTTCAAGGAGACAGGATTTGTGTTACACACTGTATTAGTCTGTTCTCACACTGCTATAAGGAAATACCCAAGACTGGGTAATTTATAAAGGAAAGAGGTTTAATTGGCTCATGGATCTACAGGCTGTGCAGGAATCATAGGGGCTTCTGCTCCTGGGGAGGCCTCAGGAAACTTACAATCATGGCGGAAGGTGAAAGGGAAGCAGGCACATCTTACGTGGTCGGAGCAGGAGCAAGAGAGACAGAGATGTGGGATATTACACACTTAAATGACCAGATCTCCTGAGAACTCACTCACTATACAGTAACAAGGGGATGGTGCTAAACCATTCATGAAGGATCCACCCCATGATTCAATTACCTCCCACCAGGCCCCACCTCCAACATTGGGGATTACAATTTGACATGAGATTTGGGCAGAAACACAGATCCAAACCATATCACATACCCTTCTCCAAGGCCCACCACCCAGTTCCTGAACTTGCCAGGGGAGAACATTCCCTAGGACCTCCCTCCAACATGGGGAAAGATTTGCACAGCAACAAAAGGCACACAGTTTGGAGTTGAACCCAGGCAGTTTCTGAGCTGAGCTCTGCCACCCTCTCCATGATCCAACCCTGGGAAAATGAACCCTTCGGAATTGTAGTTTCTGTACTTGCAAAATGAAGTTGCAAAATGTAATGGCTTACCTGGGCTTACCTGGATGCACTTAGCATGCCTGAGCAAGGTTGACATTCGGAATGTGAAACCTGACAGCTGTCATCACTCAAACCGTGACTCTTCCCCCAGTGCTGGGTTCCTGGTTACTTGCATCTGCCGCATAGTGTCCCCACAAGGGCAAGCCCTGGGAAGTGGGAAGTAAGAGGGGTCCCTCTGCTTAGAGGAATGTGCCTGCCTTAGACCAACCTGACAGCTTGTTCTCTCTGATGGGGGCCTGCAGGCAGCAAAAGCCATTAGGAGCAATTTGTTGTCACCAGGCAGGCCTGCTCCCCCTAAACTGTTATCAATGAGCTTGTCAACGCAAGGCCTAACCGCCTTTGTTCTTTTCATCTGTTTTTCCCTCAGAGGCCTCTCCGGACCCTATGGCCTTCTCAGAGGAGCTGCAACAGGCTGTTGTACACCTGTTTGGCTGGAGGCTGGACCCGGGGGTCTGGGTGTGGCGGGAGAGAGCAGCGGGCTGCCCAGGCCTCCAAGCTCCTGGCGCTCATCTGTGTCAGGATGTCAGATGACAGTTGTTGGAGCTGCAGCTGGTACATCAGCCCGTGCCAGGGGCATGGTACGCTGACCGCTTGCGTTGATGTGCTCTGCCCTCCCCGAGGAGCACACGCCTCACTTCCATGAGGCTGCTGCTGTGGCTGCAACTGGAAGGGAACAGGCCTGGCTAGCAGTGCCCATGGGCCCAGGAGGCCGCGTTGTGCAGGAACTGGCAGCAAGGAGACAGGAGTCTTGGAGCAGTCACCCCACAGGCTGGCACCTCCCGTGAACACAGAGGGGTGCTGAGACATGCCCGTGTGAGCTGTGGAAAAACTCCGAGCCATGAGAGCTTCCAGGGCCTCAATAAGCCCCAGAATGCCAAAAAATTCAATTCAGGTTGGACCAGGTTTCTAGTGTTCTCAGGACCGAGTGGACAGACATGGAATGGGGTGCAATGGACTGAATCTCTTGGGTGACAGGAATCCAGGAAAGGGCCCTGTCTTAGTCTGCTCGGGCTGCCATAACAAAATGCCACAGGCTGAGTGGCTTAAACCACGGACATTTATTTTGACAGTTCTGGAGGCTGGGAAGTCCAGGATCGAAGTGCTGACCTGGTAGATTCATTCTGAGGCCTCTCCTCTTGGCTTGTAGGCAGCGGCCTTCTTGCTGTGTGCTCCTGTGACCTCTTCTTTGGGCATTCAAAGAAAGAGGGAGGGGGAGAGAGAGAGAGAGCTCCCTGGTGTCTCTTCTTTTAAGGGCACTAATCCTATTGCATCAGGGCCCCATTCTCATGACCTCAGCTAATCCTTATCACCTCTCAAAAGTCCCTTCTCCAAATACCATCACATTAGGGATTAGGGCTTTAATAGAAGACTTTTGGGGCAAAACAAACATTCAGTCCATATTAGGTCCCTCAAAAGAGCCTGCAGTCCAAAAGAAAATAAAGGGAAAGATTCCTATGGCATGCCTTGCCAAAGTGAGCATGCTGTGGGAGTCAGGAATGCTCCGGCATTTAGGAGCGAGCAGGGGAGAGCCAGCAGCCACAAGACCACTCTCTATTGCTTTTTGTTAAATCTCTGTTTAAGTAAACAAGGAACTGACAGTCTTGGGAGATAAACAAAGGACATGGAGTCTGCTGGGTGAGACGTTTCCATAAATGAGGCCTTCTTCTCCATAGTCAAGTGTGCCAAGAAGAGCAAAACGTAGGAATAGGCCTAAGAGGCCCAGGAAAGAAGCCAAGTATTGGGGTTTCCATTTGCCCAGACGAGGCGTGTCCCCAGGGGCATGGGTGAATGGAGGGCACATTTCCGAGCCCTTTTGAGTTTACAAAGCACTTTGTTTCCCAGAGGACTCTGCAGCTTCGCCTCATCTCCAGGTGGGGACACTGAGGTCCAGCAGAGTGAATCGAGTTGTCCCCCAGCAAGGAGAGGTGGAGCCCTGTCTCTCTGCAGCCATGCCTTAATTTGGCTTTCACATCTCTTTTTGATTCCAAATCCTGTGCTCTCTCTGCTTTACAAGCAAGGCCAGACTTTTCAAAGCATCATGTGTTTAAGAAGCCTGCACTGTAATAGCTGCTCTGCAAACTGCAGAAGCCAGGGCCTATAGTGGAGCGTGTCTCCAGCACTGCTAGGGAGATCTCAGGCTCCGATGATGCTCAGCATGTTTGTGGGAGAGGCTGGGGTGGGGACTTTGTCCTGCCCTCCGGGAGATCTTGAATGCTCAGGGACGAATGAGGCACAGCCTGGCACTGAGCTTGAACCACTTTTGCAGGAAATTGATTGTACCCAGCGGAATAACCTGATGGGAAGGGGGTGGGGGCAGGGATAGCTCACATGCTCCATCCCAGGCTCCAGGGCACTGTAAGAATGGTGGTGGCAGCATTTTTAGTCAAGGAGTCTCTTGCCACCAGCCTTGCCCCCGCCCCAGTGGGCTTGCTAGTCCTGAGTTCTGCCCCAGTGCACCCTCCTCCCTGGGGAGCTTTCTGCAGAACCTGCTCAGGCTCGGCTGTGGAGAGGAGACAGTGCCAGTGCCTTGGGTGACGGGGAGTTGGTGGAGAAGTGGTCTCCCCAACGGCGGTCTCCTCTGCTCCATACTGGGGCTCATATCTGGGTTCTCAGCCTCCTCTGGCAAGGCCTGGGCCCAGAGTTCTTGCCCTGGGTTGAGTTGAGCAGGGAAACTACATCTACTATTGACCCTGAGCTAGATCCTTAGCTGGATTAAGGCGCCCTCTGTAGCCGGCAAGGTGGCTTTGTGGTCATGTCTAAAACAGCTTAGAAGTAGAATGGACACTTCCAAGATCTTCCAGCTGACCCCAGCATCTGAAGACACTTCAGAAGCTGCCAGCCTCAGTGAACATGGTGGCATGACTCAGCCTCCTAGAGACAGCAACCTGGCAGCGGGCGCTCTGAGAGGGACTTTGCCTCCTGAAGTCAGTCTCTTTCCTGGTTTCTGGAGCACCTGGCCCCCTTGGAGTAGGGGTCAATCCCTTACAACAGATGGCATCAGCTTTCGCAGCCCTGGCCGGCAGGACCAGCAGAAAGAGGCAGCTGCTCTCCTTCTCCCCTTCCCTCTCTCCTTCTGGACAAAGACCATTATGCAAATTAGGGCCACAGGTCCAGGGCAGCCCATGGTTGCATCTGAAAAACAACTGTGAGTGATGTTCAGCCCCAGAAACCTGGCTGCAGCTCTTCTGCAATTACCCGAGCTGACACCAGTGTGCCAGCAACAGACAGCTGGGAGGACCTACACCTCCATGGATCCATCTGGAGAACAGGTCTGGAGCCAGTTGCCTGAATTCAACCACGTGAGGTGGGGCTGCTCCAAAGACTGTGAGCACCCTGTCCCTGCGACCTTACCCGCTCACCCATCAGATCAAGGACAATATAGGGATGGTTTGACACAGAAGCAAGACGTGCGCCCTGTCCTCCTGTCCTTCAGGGTCCTCTGCGTCATCCCTGTGGCCTCTACATGCATACACACAGGCAAAAGACCCTCCCTGATGAGTTCGTGGACAGTGTCCCTGTTTCTGTCCTGGATAGGGGCAGGGTGCCAAGGGCCCCGTGTTAATGCCCTGTGTCTTCCATGAGAAGATATCACAACCTGTGGCTTGAAACACTGGAAATACCTTCCTTTGCAGTTCTGGTGACTAAAAGCCCTAAACCAAGGTGTCAGCAAGTTTGGTTCCTAGCAGGAACTGGGAGGGAGGGTCCTTCTCTGCCTCCCTTCCAGCTTCCCATGGTGGCAGGATCTCTTGGCGTTCTTTGGCTTTGTAGATCCATTGCTCCAATCTCTGTCTCCATCCGCAGGCTGTGTTCTCTCTCCGTGTTTGTGTCTCTGTGTCTCAACTTCCCTCTTCCTATGAGGACACTAGTCATGTTGGATATAGGATGTATGTACCCTAATCAGATATGACCGTATCTAAACTTGATTCCATCAGTAAATACCTTATGACCAAATAAGGTTTCAACAACAGATTCAGGAGGATGAGAATTTTGAGGATGCTGTTCGACCTAGCACAGACTCTGATGGTGCTGGATTTCTTCTGCTGACCCATAAGCTATTGTGTCCATTCCTAGTGCCCTGGTGGACTGAGTGGCACCCACTCTCATCATGGCCCTGTTACCCTAGTTGTTCCCGCTCCAGTTCCCTGGGCTGAGACTCTGAGAAATCAAAACCAGACATTTAGTAAGAGGCAGACTGCAGGGAGATGCCAAAGAACTGGGGAAGGTGAGGAGGAAGGAGGGACTCCTGGTTCCCAAAGACCCGGAGGATGGGTGCAGCCTCTCCTGCCCACCCAGCGCACACAGTGAACATGCTCCCCAGGCCATCAACACCCCATGGCTACTGTTTTATGCCCAGGCGGCTTAACCTGAGGCTGTAAAATGCCCTTTCCCTTCTTTTATATTTTTACCAGTGGGGGTGTCCAGGCTTCTGCGCCAGTGATGTCACTCTCAACTTCAGGATGATGGTTGCAAAACCAAAGCTACAAGTTCTTTGTCCTGAAAATGGCCATGAACCTATCCTGCTCAATCAAGGCTTGCCCACTGTGCCCACCCCCCCCATAGGCTGTGCCTGGGCCCAGGCACTCCAGAAAGGGTGTGCAAGGCCAGTGAGGTACAAGGTCAAGCCAAGAACCCAGTGGCTGCATAGGCCAGCCTCCCTCATCCCTCAGACATGGGCTGGACATTTAAAGAATGATGCTCCCCTGAGACCTTAATGCAAAGACATGGGGACCTCAAGAGTGGTCCCCAGGAGTGGGGCCTCTGCAGCAGTCTGTGCGGAAAGCCTTGGAGAGCGGCCGTGGGTCCTGGCAATGACATCATCTCTGGCTTCATTGGCAGAGGGACTGGCACTTGGCGCCTGTGCAGGTGGGTATGGAGGGTGCTTGCTATCTGCAATGGAGCCCTTGGCCTGGGAGGTCTGGCCAATCAGGCAACTGTACTATGCCTCAGTTTCCTCATCAACAGATGAGGACTCTACCTTTCCACCACCCCACAGGTGTCCATCCAGGGTCACCATGACACAGCATGCACAGAAGAGCTTTGGAATGACAGAGATGCCAGCGGGCTGCAGGGCATTACGCACACAGCCCAGAGGGGACTGCAGTGTGACAAAGTAACTTCTTGGGAAAAACACCCAAGATGTGCAGTGGCCACAGCTGACATAACCCCCGGTCGGATACAGGGCCAACAAGTGTGCGAGTGCAGCCTTTTAGCAGGTGGAATTCACAGAAGTGCAGTTTGGGACTGCAGCCCCATTCCCTCCTGGCTTCCTTGAGACTGAGGCTGTGCAAGTGCCAGGGTGCCCATTTCCCCCTCCCCTGGCCACCGAGTCCTCTGTGGTCACAGAGACGGAAAGTTGAAGAAAGGCCCATCAAGGGCACACGGGAGCGAGTGACTTCGAAAGCCTTGGCATTTACACAATTTAGGCATATTACGTTTATTTAAGGGCTTTTCATGTAAAGGGTGCAGGGCCCTGAGCGGCTGGATCTGTTAATGCCTCGTGCTTTTTGTGTTTAAATGTGCCACTTCCAATGACTGTCAATGTTGACCTAAGTGACAAACATCCAAACATGTTTATAGAGGAGACCGTGGGACCTCATTCCATGTGACTTCTGCTCTGTGGAGAAGGGGGAAAAGGCTAACACCAGAACGGTTGTTTTTTAAGATGTGGCCTCTTTGACGAGCCTTGTATGTGGCTGCTGCCTCCGTGGGAGCCCTGGGTGCTTCAATCTCCTCTTGGAAAACAGCAAAGGAAAGGGCTTCGGGCAGATTATTAAGTGGGGCTGCTGGCATCATCACACTGAATTAATGGCCTTAATTTGAACATTTATTCATTCTTTGAAGAAATATTTATTGAGTGCCTTCTCTGTGGCAGTATCATGTTACACACTGGAAATAAAGAGATGAAAAAGGTGGAGGGAGCCCTGCCCTGAGGGAGCTTAAAATCTAATGAGGGAGGAAATGAACAAGTAATTGCACATGTTCTAAGTAAAGAGGGGGTCAACTAAGGCCCCATCAAGAAAGAGACCTGTGAATCTGTCCTTCAGGGAAGAACAGGAGTTGGCCAAGCAAACACTGAAGGCAAAGGAAGCAGCAGATCCTGATGCAAGAGACGAGGGGAGATTTCAAAGAACTGAAAGCTCAGGGATTATTCCACATACTCAAGACATCCTGTTCTACACAAACCATGGAATAAACCAAAGGATGGGGACAAACTAGGTTGCAGAAGTAGATGGATATGTGGCATACGCATTTGATGAACTCAAACATGGAAATAAGGTATTTTGATAAATAAAAAATCAACTGCTTTCCAACAAACTAAGTCATTGAGCTGTCCCAAGACAGGGCATGTGTGTGAGTTGTCAGGAGAAGAAATTTGGTTGCTACCTCTTTTGTGGCCCTGGTATGTTTACCAGCTGGTAAATGGGAGAATCAGAGATGTCCTCCATCTCTCTGTAATGGAGTCCATTGATCCTTTTATAGTAACAAGTACACACCCATCAGTTCTTATCGATGTGCATTGGTTTCAAGCTGTCAAGTCACCAGTGACATGGATGGCATGTGGTGTATAAGAAGCCTTAGAGTTGTCTGGGTCAGATGACAGACAAACAAATATGAAATAGGTGGTTGGATTGAAATAGAGACTAGTGCCATTTAATAACTCATAATGTGAAGAGGAGATGAGTGACTTGGTAGCCACTGGGCTCCTCTCTGCTTCAAGCCCTGCCAGTTACTACAGAGAGTCCCAAGGGGTGCCAGGCAAGGATATAAACTCATGGAGTTGTGTGGGTAGCCAGCAAAGGCCCTTCCAGTGAGGACGACAGTGTGAGCACAGGCCTGAAGGTGGGTGACTCAGGAGGAAAAACTTGACTACACAGAGAAACAGCCTTGGGCTAGAATAGAGGATAGCCCAGGTGCAGCGGGAGTCAGAGCCATATTCCAGGAGTTTGGAAAGTAAGAAGAGCAGCTGTAGCCCTGGATTTGTGCAGGCAGCATCTCTGCGGACTCCTGGGAGTGTCTTCAGAGGCTATTTTGGCTATGATTGGCCAGGTGGATGTCTTCAGAGGCTATTTTGGCTATGATTGGCCAGGTGGATTTAGATAGACAGAAAGAAGGAGGAAGAAAAGGAGGAGGAGAGGTGGAGGCCTTGGAGTTGGGAAAACCACCCAGAAGGGCAACCTAGCACCCAGGAGAGGTGGCCTGGTAGCAAGCATAAACTCAGGTATGAGAGTTAACATCACCTGGGGTTTGATTCTCTGTCCTACCCTTTTCTAGCTGATATCTTGAACAAACTCATTCACTTCCCTGAGCCTCAAGTTTCCTCTTCTATGAAATGGGTGGGCTTCTTATGAAGGTGCGATGAGTTCATGTTGGTAAAACTGCTTATGTGGCATGCCCAGGGCAGGCTGTGGCTTGACATGCCCTAGATATAATTCTCAGATCCCAGGCCTGCAGTCATGAGTGTTCCCAGGGTCCTTCTCTAACAGGTCTGGAGAGGGATCGGGGCTTTGAGACGTGCTTTAGGCAGGACAAATGTCAGAGAGGTACCTTCTTGCCACTGTCCACCAGGGGCTACGAAGAAGCTGTCGGTGGGGTGCAAGGTGGGGGCTAGAATATTAGAGCACTGGAAAGAGTGACTCCATGCCCCAATAGGTAATTCAAATACAAGCACTATTAAACCTCAGACACAAAATTACTGATATGCAGGAAGGAAAATATTTTAGAAATTTTTTTTCATTGCAAACTTCTGAGTCAGCTCATCATGTTGACTGGACCTGGTTTTGCACGCACCTTAAACACGTGGTTGTCTCTAGGGGGCAGCTCCATCTTCCTCCCTGGACAGTGCTATCCTGATCATGCTAATTGGAGGGGTCATTTGGCCTCCGATCACTTCGTGACTGCCTCTCTGCTCTGCTTACCCAGAATGTAACCCTGGCGTGCTTGGGTGGGGACTGTGACTGGGCCACCTTCCCACCTGTTCCTCCATGCATCATACATGCACCAGGTGTGTCAAGCTCTTTTTCTCACAGCAGTGGGTGAGACCCAAAGAGAAAGCAGGCCGGACACGGTGGCTCACGCCTGTAATCCCAACACTTTGGGAGGCCGAGATGGGCAGATCACAAGGTCAGGAGATCGAGACCACCCTGGCTAACACGGTGAAACCCCGTCTTTACTAAAAATACAAAAAATTAGTTGGGCGCGGTGGTAGGCGCCTGTAGTCCCAGCTACTTGGGAGGCTGAGGCAGGAGAATGGCATGAACGCAGGAGGCGGAGGTTGCATTGAGCTGAGATTGCACCACTGCACTCCAGCCTGGGCAACATAGCAAGACTCCGTCTCAAAAAAAAAAAAAGAAAGAAAGAAAGAGAAAGCAGATGTGGTCTCAACCCACTCACAGTCTTCAGTCTCTGGGGAACGGGCACAAGAGGACTCCCAAATCTGCCTGGGGGCAGGGGACACCGAGCAGGAAGAGACCATGGTAAACCCCACGTGGGGGCTGGAGTGTGAGTAGTTTATCATCAAAACTGAATATTCCGGACCAGTCTGGGAACGGAGCTTCATGAGAACCCCCAGGCCAGTGCCTGCATGGCTTATGCCCTAGGGACCCTCCTGCGGGCTGTCTGACAACCAGTGTGGTCTGGACTGGGTTCTGCCTGATGAGAGGCTTCAAATGTTCTGCTAGAGACCCGTTGGAATCCATCGGGCTTTAAAGAAGCTGCCTTTCCTTCGGTGGCTGGGCACGGTGACATCCTCAGAACAACAAGGAAGGAGCTCATCTTCACACCCAGCATGGAATCCAAGCTTTCTCCTTGGTCAGCCTCTGGGCACAGCAGAGATTTGCATCTTCAGTGAACCTGGGGCTCTTGGGACCCACCCGGGGGCCAGCTGTTGCTTTTGGCTGCATAAGAAGCCAACCTCATGCGGACCAGTCTGTGCATGAAGAGGTCACCAAGGTGGAAGCAAGGCACGGGTTCCGTGGCCCAAAGTGGCCAGCCAAAGCCTCCCATTGTGTCTTGGCTATGTGACTTTGGGTGAATCTCTTGGGCCTTCTAAGCCTCTGCCTTTTTCTTGTCTTTAAAAAGGAAACGATAATTCTGTCCTGACTCTGTCCCACCAAAGGTGGTTGATTAAATAGCCCTGAGTGCGCAGCTGTCCCTGCTGGTGCTTTCCTCTTCCTTTGCTGTTATCAAGTGAGGCCATGGGATGAGCATGGAGGCAAGTTGCAAAGTCAGGATTGGATCGAAGAGTTCACGGAATGAGATGCGTGACCTCACCATGGCCTTCAACACCACATTAAGGTTTCCTGCCTTGGAATGCTGGTCCCGGGGGAGTTACAGGGAGGCGGGAGCTTCTGCCTCAATATGGGTTTGGGGCCAGTATTTCTACATCTCTGATTCTTTACCTCCACCATTAGCACAGAGGAAATCCTGACCTGTGGCTGCAAAGTGTTAAGGACTTTCTCTGGTGCTTTTATTATCATTGCTATTGCCTTTTTCTTAGCCATGACGGCACCCGAACTGCCTCTTGCGTATTGAAGCTAAACGCTTTTTTCTGTATTAACAAACAGGACTCTTCTGACTCCCCTTGCTTAATTAGGGCACTAAAAGACTGCCAAACACTAAGGGTAATGACCACATCAGAAACTTATCCCTGCTAATCTGTACATTTATCATCGTTGCCTTCGTAAATCCACAGTGACTGGCAAAATCTAAAGTCACTCTCCGATTTATAACTGGAAGAAAGAATTCAGCTAAATGAACCATTGATGCCAGAGAACATGAACCCATCACTATAGAACTGTCAGCACCAGGCAGAGTCAGTGCTCCGAGAGATGGGGCCCCACCCAGCTCCATCAGAATGCCCAAATGCAGGCTGCTTCTTGGAGTGACTGCTGGTCCACCTATCTGCTCCCTGTGTCCTTCTGGAGCAAATTGGGCCTCCGATTCCCTTAATTACAGTGTAGTTTCTCCATAGAACTTAATGCCAGATGACATATTCTATACATGTGTTGTTTATTTACTTCTTGACTATCTCCCTGCACTGAAACACAAGGTCCATGTGGGCAGGACTTTTTCTGTTTCACCCACTACTGTACTGTATTCCCTTAAATACATCACTCAGAACAGCATCTGGTATGTTGTATGCATCCCATAGATATACATTGAATGAATTAACAAACTTAAAAAGTAGCATTGGACTGGAGGACCATTCCATGTCTCTTACATACTGAATTGTTTCTCTCCAAATTCGTATGTTGAGGGCTTAACCCCAGTACCTCAGAATGTGACTGTATTTAGAGACAGGGCCTTTAAGAAGGTAGTTAAGTTAAAATTAGGTCATTAGGGTGGGCCTCAGTTCAGTGTGTTGTTATAACAAGAGATTAGGACACAAAGAAGGAGATAGAGAGACGGCAGACCTGTGCGTGCACAGAGGGATGACCGTGTGAGGAAACAGGGAGATGACGTCCATCTGCAAACCCAGGAGAGAGGCCTCAGCAAAAACCAGCCAGCAGCACCTTGCTCTTGGCCTTCCAGCCTCAGAGCTGTGGGGGAGTACACTTCTGCTGTTGAAGCCACCCAGCCAGTGGCATCTGTCATGGTAGCCTGAGCAGCACTAACAGAATGTCCTGGCGAGAGCCGAGCACAGCGGGACGTCAGGGCCCTTAGGCAGCTCATGGAGGACCTACAGCCCAGGGTCTAGGTGGACCAGGTTGTAACTGGGTGGGCTGTTTGACCCGCCTGTCAGCCCGGCATAAGCTTTCTGTCCCCATGGAAAGAGGCGCCCGTGTGAATTGAGACCTCCGTGCCCCCACAGACATCTCCAGGTGGGCGCCATCCACCTCCCCAGGCATAGCTTCAGCGCTCGCAGCTGGCTTTCATGAACCTGATCCTTTGACAGCTCCCCAGGTCAGCATCTCCATCTGCCCTGTGTAACAGACAGGGAGGTAGGGAGGTCCGAGGGTGAATACTGGGTCGTGGGGAATCCAGGGAGGGCAAATCCATGGTTAAACCCCATCATTCAGATGTGGCCTGAGGGACTAGAGGCTGCTAGAGGCCATGGGTGGAGATGGCAGCATGGACTTCTCCCATGGAGGAGCGTCCTCTGCCGGCTGTCCAAGGCCCCTAGGCTTATTCCACCTGGAGAGGGAGCACCAAGCAGCTCAGGCCCCCAAGCCCACCATAGTCTGCCTGGGCTCCTTCCAGGGAGGGAAGGGGACTTCTTCCTGGCAGTGGCCAGGCCCACATGTCTCTGGGGACTGGGCTGGGGTCAGGAGAGCTAAAGGCAACAGTAAGAAGAGTTGAAACAGTAATGTGAATGAATTGGGCAGTGGTAGCAGGCTACTAAGGGGGATATTTGGGGTCAAGGACCTCCCCAGGGCTCCTCCTATGCACCATGAATGGAAGTGCAGGTGCTCTCTGCAAAGAAGACCCAGCAAAGGGAGTGGACAGTCCCTGGGCTTCCCAAGACTCCAGGCCCCTCCTGTGCTCTCTGCCTGGGCTTGGCCGCCGGCTGAGGCCGGCCCCATCTCAGGACTATATGTCTGTCTCCATTCTGCTGTGCTCAATGGAAAATTTCCTGCTTTTTCTGTGTACCAGGAGGTCTTGCTTCATTATTCAGAAAGTCTTTAAGCTGATGCTCAACCTAGTTAGCTGCATTAACATATTTAAATCACAATTAATTGGAAAATTACAGTAAGGTGTGAAGTGGGAATCATTTCTTTCAAATGAGCATCTATGCTTGTTGATGAAACCCGAGCCATTTGTTTCTTTCCAGGAAGTCTTCAGGCCCCCAGCCGGCACGTGTGGGCCTGGCACGTGTGAGCTGTGAGCTGCGTCTTGTGGAGAGGTGTCTGCTGCACCCCCACACCCACAGGAGCTGGAGGGCTGAGGCTGGCCCAGCAGCAAGAGCAGGTGGGTGAAGGAGTCCCAGGGGAGGCTGGGATCTCACTGGCACCAGGTTTCCTGGGGGATTTCTCGGGGGCCATTTGAATGGCAGTAGGTGCTCCTGCTTCAGACCTGGAGAGGCTGGGCCCTGGGCAGCTGTATTCTCCAGGGCTCTAGACACTGTGATGTGGCCTTTCTGGTGCAGGACACTGAACCCAGCATTCCTGGGGCAGGGGCCCAACTTTCTGGTGTCCCTAAGGCCAAAGCAGATAAACTCACTAGCAACGATGGCGGTAATCGGGAACACTCATCCAGGACATCCCATCCTGTGTGCTGAACAGGGAGCTAAAGGCATGACCTCACGGAATCCCCTGACGACCTTCAGCAAAGAGGTCTCTGTGACTGAGGCTGGGAGGGGTCACCCAGCTAGGAAAGTGACCGAGCTGGGATTTGAACCCCGCTGGCTGGTTCCAGAGTCCGGGCAACTGACCCTTTTGTTCTACTCCTTCCCACAAAGGCAGTCCAGGTGCTGGCCTGTGTGAGTGAGGGCATACACGCAGGCCTCGCTCCTACCCCGGTAAGCCGTGAGGAGGAAGGCACGCACACACGTTCTCAATGGTGCAGGCCCCACCACCACCACCACCATGGCAGCTGGACCCTGGTTGGCCACGGGCATCCAGGTCCCATTGCCCACGGTATACACTGAGTACATCTTCCTGCAGCCAGAGTGAGCAAAGCCTCCTTCACGTGGGGAGGGGCCCAGCAGGTGCACAGATGCTTTCCCTTGTAAGGGGCGCCTGAGCCCGCAGCTAGCACCTAACACCACTGGGCGGGCAGACCCCTGGAGCTAGCGGGCCGCGGTGGCTAAGTATAGCAAGCTTTGGCCTTGCTTCCCCAGACCTTGTCTGAATGGGCCTTACACACCACAGGTGCTTAATAAGTGTTTGTCAGATGTCAGGACTTTCTTCTGATTGAGAGCAAAGGAGGAAGAAGTGTATAGCTGCCTGTGGGGCATAGCGGGCCGGGGGCAGAGTGCAGTGCAGAGTGCAGAGCAGAGTGCCATGGTGCTCTGGCCAAAGGAGCACCCCCTTTTTTGCTGGGGCGTCACTGATCTGAGGCCCCCTGCTGGGAAGGCGTTGGGGGAGGCACTGCAGACCTTTCCTGTAAATGAGGAAGTGCAGCCGCTGAGGCCCGGCTCGTGGTGGTGCAGCAGATAATAAGGTAAGCAGTAATCAGAGGCAGGTGCCCGTGGGAATTGCTCAGTATGGGAGTGTGGGGATTCATTTCCCTTCCTGCAAACAGGACGGGTAAGTGGCAGGCATTTGTTTTTCTGGATTCTCTGGTTGCCTTGCGAATTTGTTTCCGTCGGAGGCAGCCATGCCTCATTGCATAGCCGAAGGTCCGCCGGCGTTTCTAGATCTTTAACGCCTGCACAATTAACCAATCGTGTTACGTAATGTGTTCTTGAATGCTCCATTTATCTCGTAATTGAACATTTGTGCTTTCTGTTGGAGTGCATTGATTCTCACTTTTAAAACTTCCATTTGGAAGTGCAAGCAAGATTTTGGATTGAAGGCTGGGGGGCAGAGGGGCAGGAGGGAGCTCCGGAAGGGTCGGCCCGCTCCGCAGTCCTTTCTGCTGCCTGCCTCGCTCCCCTCCCTCTGCCTGGCGTGCTCTGCTCGCCTCATTCTCATGCACCCCTAGTATTTCTGCGTTTGGAGATGGAGGCGTTGGGGGAGAGAGGGCGAACAGCCTGAGGAAGGGCACGTAGCTGACATGAGGTGGAAAGTGGATCGGGATTCAGGCCAGGCAGTAGGAGTCCAGAGACAGCTCGTGACTGCCGCAGGACGCTGCCTCAGACGTCTTCATGCTCGGCAAGAGCCTGACACCGGGGCGCTGAGCTCGGGGTTCACTTCCAAAGGCTTCCTCTCCCTGGCTGTGCACTGCCCCCTCACCCCTTCGCCCCCTTGCTATGGCAGGGGCAGGATTCTGGCTGGAGGGAGGTCTGTTCCTCTTAGTAAGTCCTTGTCTTGAGCAACCTCTGCTCTCTCGGCAAACTGTCGGCTCCAGGCTTCCTGCGTGCAGGACCGCCTACAGACTGCACAGCTCACTCTGATGAGCCCGTCCTGATGCCGAATGAAAGGCAGAAATCAATAGTGAACTTGGGGCTCCCTGTGCCCACAAGGCCCAGAAGCTGCCTTCTCAGCCGACTGTCTTCCAGGCAGAGCTACCTGTGGGGAGAGGTGAAAGATACATGAACTAATGAAACCTCCTGCAGTTTCAACCTGCCCATGTGTGCGCCTGTGTGTGTGTGTGCATCCTCTCTTGAGTGTCCGTACATGTTAGCTTCTGCATTTGTTCATATGCCTGTTTCTACAAGTACAGATGCACACTTGTATGTTGCTGTGCATATGTATATATGTCTTAGGTGTGGGTTGATGCGTGCTTATCTATAGGTCTGAGTGCCTGTGCATGTTGTGTGTGTGTGTGACTAAGGTGTATAGTAACTCATGTGAATGTATGGGAATGCAGGTGTGCACAATGCTGATCTATGTATTGGTGATTGTCATAGGGCATATGTGCATGAGGACCTGTGAACACAGAGTGTGTGTGTATTGCTGGTCTTTGGTGAGTATATTTAAGCGAACATGGGTGTGTGTGTATTATATGCGCCTGCTAATCAGAGAAATGTGACAGGTCCAACTGCATGAGCAGCAGCTTGTGATGTGGGCTCACACGAATTTCCCATCTGCATTAGTTACGTATCTGCGGCCTGTGGGAAGAGCTGCCTCCCTGCATAGCCTTGGCCTTCTTGAGCAGACCCTATCCTGGCCCTGCTCCTCTGTACAGCCTGACTGTGTCATGGGGCCCCACCACACTACCAAAGATAACCAGTTTCTCTGTTGAGCAGTGACCTCTGGCTCAAAGACATGAGCTGAGAGGATGGGCGTGTCCTGGAAATCATCACACGGACATTCTCCGCGTGGATAGTGCTTTCTGTCCAATCATCACTCGGACATTCTCCACATGGATAGCGCTTTCTGTCCAGTCATCACTCGGGCATTCTCCACATGGATAGCGTTCTCTGTCCAATCATTACTGTGACGTTCTCCACGTGGATAGCGCTTTCTGTTCAATCATCACTTGGACGTTCTCCGCGTGGATAGCGCTTTCTGTCCTACAATCACTGTCTCCTCTCACTGACTGTGCATCATGTCAGTGATGGGGACCAAAATGAGATGCCACAGCCTCCTACTGTGAGTCTTTGGGATCACTAGATACAGAGTCCCTGCTGTCCTTCAGCCCCAGGCAGTCTCTGGCTGTTCTTAGATTTCTATGAGGTCCCCTATTGCTCTCCACAGTGCCCCACCATTTGGGGTCAGCTGGAGGGAGCTGATCTTTCCCCTGATCCCAGAACACTCGGGCCGGCCAATGTGTGTTCCCCCAGTCTTCCTGGCCAGTAGAACTGGGGCTCTGGGCCTCCAAATAAGTAGCCTTACTCACCCCTTCACTATTCTGACTTCTTTCCTCTAGCTCAGAAGAGTATGGCTTCAAGAGATCTCTGTTAATTCCAATATCATGGCCAGTGGGGCTGACGGTGGAGGAGCTATATGGGTGCATGTGGGCTCCCAAAATGCCACACCCAGACAGCCCGCATGGATTATTCCTGGATCCAGCCTAACCATAAAGTCCCCCTTTTGTCTCCTTGTTTACTTATTTCTCTTATACAACTCATTTCTCCAAAAATCCAGTATCTGACATGGCCTCCCTGTAAATACCTGAGAGGACAAAGATATGTGCTCACACATACAGATGCACAGACACACAAACATGTATACAAACATATTCCCACACAGACATACCCACACATACACACATACATGGACACACACATACATGCACACATGAGTGCACACACACATGCATGCACACATGTAAACACATGCATGCACACATGAAAACACAGACACACACACACACGCACACATACACAGTAAATGCAATATCCAGACTGAAGACTGACAGCCAACAAGATCATGATTCAGGAGGAAGTCCACTCCTGGTAAATATGGCAGGTGAATTTGGAAAAGCCATTGGTCACCCACTCATGCCTGGCCAATTTTCAACTAGGACAGGCCTCCTGCTTAAAGGAACTCTGAATGGCATCGTGCCCCTCCCTTACCCTGGTCCCCAGTTCCAAGGAAATATGCATCCGTGCTTCTTTTGTGCAAGTGCTGATTTTGCACTCACTGCTGGCTTTCCTGGGCCTTGCTTCCTAAGTCTGGAACAACTCTGTGGGCTACGTTGGTTTCCTAGAGCTGCTGTAAGAAAGCACCATAGATGTGAACCCAGGAGGCGGAGCTTGCAGTGAGCTGAGATGGTGCCACTGCACTCCAGCCTGGGGGATAAAGCGAGACTCTGTCTCAAAAAAATAAATATAAAAAATAAAAAGCACCGCAGAATGACTCTGTCACAGTTCCGGAGGTCAGAAGTCTGAAAAGTGTCCACAGGCCATGCCCTCCCTGCAGGCTCTAGAGGAGGAGCCTCCCTTGCCTCTCCTGCCCTTGCCAGCTCTGAGGCGCTCCTTGGCTTGCAGGTGCATCATTCCAATCTCTGCCTCCACCTACATGTGGCATTGTTCCCATCTGTGGCTCTGTGCTCAAATCTCCCTCTCCTTATGAGGACACTAGTCATACTGCATTTCGGGCCCACCCTTTTCCACTATAACCTCATCTTAACTTGACTACATCTGCAAAGACCCTGTTTCCAAATAACTTCACATCCACAGGTTCCCTGTGTATGAATTTTTGGAGGATAAACTATTCAACCCAGTATATGCGCAAAAAATAAAGTTTAAAAAATGAGATGCTGTGATATGCTGTTTGAAGGCAGAACTGAATTGCTGGGGAATCAAGAGACCTCTCCTGACTGCTAGATCAGTATGAAAAGCCAGGACTGAGAAATGTGGAGAGTAGAAGCATCAAAATGTGTGGAAGTGGGATGGAGCTCCAAGCAGCTGTGTGCAGGCAGCCTCCTTCCTTGTCCTCAGGTTGGGAGTGGGAGCCAGGGCAGAGTGTAGACTAGGTTCTGTTTCTCTGCCCCCACCAGACCATGTTCTCCCAGGCTGTCGTGTGCAGTGGCTGAGACACTGCCGTGTCTTTGCCCCTGGAAAAAGCAACATGGCCTTTCAGTCTAGATGGGCAAAGAGTGAGAAGATTCAGATGCCAAGATGTCAACAATACGTGGAGGTAACTGTGCCAGGACAATTAGGAGATGGGGTGCTAACAATGGCTGCAGCTGGCAAGATGAAAGACAGAAGGAAGCCTGGCTGTGTGGCAGAACATTCCAGAGGCCAGGAAAGTGCATGTTAACATCACACCCAAGTGCTCATCAAAAGTGGACTCTCTCATCCATTCCGAGCACACTCCTTCCTCTCCTGGAAAACCCTTCTCATAGTTACACTTCTCAACTATAGGGTTTGAGCCCATTACTGGGCATATGCGCTTGCATTGTTGTAACGGGGTTGCTTTGCATAGTGTTATCTGAAGAAATGGTAAATATTTTAAATTCTACTCTCCTGCTCTGTATGGCACTAAATTTTCTTGTTCCTCTCAATTACATCTGACAGGGACAGTAATTTATTCCAGATGTACAAATCAGAACAGGTGACTGTAATTTCAAGGAAATCCAGTTTTGTGTTATATAGTTTCCCTTAACTTATTCACATGTTACACAGTCTTTGGAAATGACGTTTAATAATAAATAAGCATAATATGTTCATATGAAGTTAAGGAGTTAATTGTATGAAAGGAACGTCCACAGAGTCATGCTTATTTCTAGAATCATGTTTATCAAACATTTTAACGGCAATCAGAGTAAGAAATACATTTCACATCATGACCCAGCACTCAGTGCTGACGTAGTTGAAATAAAAATCTGAAAAGGCAATACTTATATGAAATGCGTTTTGATTCTTATCTCTTGCCTATTGTTGTTTTCTAAAATGCTGGCCATGACCTATTAAATTGATTTCACAGCCCACATGGCTCATACAGTGGAAAACATTTGTTTCAGAGTCATCATAACATTCACCACTTTGGTAAGTTTCTCCCTCTTGCAAATATTTCTCTAGGCTCAGAATTAAGACTAGCGCTTATAGAAGGAAGGAAGGTTCTGGTGCACTACTTTAAATTAGATTTATAATGAAAAACACCTTCAAGAGTATTATTTTCCTCCAAAAGATGTTTCTAAGGCAGATCACAAATAATTAAAGGGCAATCTTTTATGTGCTTTCTTCTTTCTCCAGATTAACAAAGGCTGAGCAGGCGGAGGGCAGTTGAACAATGATGTCTCGCTGAGCCCTCCAGCGCTCTGCAACCACCTTCCCCAGCTCTGTTTGAACTTTCAGGAAAGAGTGAAATTCTCACTAGTAACATTGGTAAATAGTGTGTGCCTTGGCAGCAGGGACTTTTATGTGTGAAACAGGCATGGCCAATACCATATTTAGGCAAATACAGGCAATAACCCCTCATGGACAAAGTGTGCACATAAAATAGAGGATAATCCAACTTCCTCCTTTCTTCCATTTATCCCTCATTTTCCTCTTTCTTCCTTCTACAACAACAGTATAGTTTCTTTTATTAAAAAAAAACTCAAATATACAAACAAATGGAGAAAGCTGTATGGTATAGTCTCAAGTGCTCATCAGATAGATTCAGTAGTTATCAGAATTTTGCACTACTTGTTTTTTTTTTTTTGCTGAAGTATTTAAAAGCAAATTCCAGATATTATTTCATTTTACTTCTATGTATTTCATTGTGAATCTCTAAAGAATACAGACATTTTCTCACATCAGCACAATGCCATTATCTTACAACAACGGGAAATACACATTTAGAATAATCAAATTCCCGATCTCTAGTCTACTGTCCTCAGTTGTCTCAGGTCTAATTAGAGCTGCTTTGTATAGATCCAGATTCAAACAAGCTCCACACTTTGCATTTGGTTGCTACGTCTCTTTAGGTCTCTTTCTATTTAAAGCACCCTCCTTTTGTTTTATTCCGTGGCTTTGACTTGTTAATGAAACCAGCTCGGTGGTCCTTTAAATGAACTTGTCTGTCTGTTTCCTCATTGTGTCATTTAACATGGTAGTCTATCCCCATATTTCCTGAAAACTGGAAGTTAATTCTAAACACTTGATTAGATTCAGGTTGAATGTTTTTGCAAAGATCATTCAAATGTCAAACATTGTGGCTTCCTCTACGTGTAGCATACATGTAGCATATGAGGAGGTACACAGCACCTGGTTATTCCATCTTTAGTGATGTGCAATTGATCAATGAGTTCCTATGGTGGCAGCCTTATGCCTCCAAGGTTCCCCATGAAGCCTTTACCCAGTGGTTCCATCTATTGCTGATCATTTCCTGAATCAGCAACTTTTGGGGAGTTTGCAAAATAGTGATTGTTTATTGTCATTCTTTCCATTTCATCAGCTGGAATTCTTCTATATAGAAGAATTTATGATGTAGGTTTACTTAGTTTCTCAAAAATATTATTAATGGCTGGGCAAGGTGGCCCATGCCTATAATTCCAGCACTTCGGGAGGCTGAGACAGAAGGATCACTTGAGCCCAGAAGTTTGACACCAGCCTGGGAAACATGGCAAGATCCTGTCTCTACAAAAAATAAAAATAAAAATAAATTAGCTGGGTGTATTGGCATGTGCCTGTGGTCCCAGCTACATGGGAAGCTGAGGTGGGAGGATCACTTGTGCCCAGGGGGTTGAGGCTGCAGTAAGCTGTGTTCACACGGTTGCACTCCAGCCTAGGTGACAGAACAAGACCCTGTCTCAGATATATATGAAATTTAAGTTGTTTGAAATTTTCATACTCAGAGAACACATATGAGTACTGATATGTTCATTTCATAGTTATTCATGATATAAACCTGGAATAAGTCATCCCCAGGAGTCTGACAACCATGTGTCTGGCTGCATCTTTAAGGCTGAATGGAAGAATGAAAGAGCCAATCATTAGCTGGCTGACCTATGGCAGAGTTGCCTCCTTTCCCACGAGGCTGGAATGCCAAAGACCCTCTAACTTGTGAACATTCTCCAGACAGTTCTGGGAAACTTTGGTACATCTGGACACAGCCTTGGCCACTGTCCATGGTCAACCTCTTTTTTTACAGAAAACTACATTGGAGGACTTAGTCTGTCTAATAAGGAGAAGTTGCCAGGTATGTTCAACTACCATGTTTGATTTGAAGTGTAGGGAGTAGGGAGGAAGTTGTGGTAGGATATAAATAGGGAAAGGAAGGGCTATACGTGTAAAGATTCTTACCATGAGCTCTCAACGCATCTAGAAAGGAGGGATGGTATCTTTCATCCAATCAATGAAAGGGTCTTTTTCCCTTCTCTTTTTCATTCATCCAAGTATATGAGGGATACTTTTTTTATCATAGTCATCTCACTCACACACAAAGCCATGATTTAGATGGCACATCAATCTTCCTATAATTTCCTTATTAAGCATAGCACCTGAAAAGTGACTATTTAATTGAGAAAAGTGAGATGTTGGTTCCGAAGAAGGAAAATATATAGACTATCAACTGGTCCCAAACTCTTGGGATTCATACTTATATGGAATTAATCTAAGATAAGAAGGAAACAGGTTAGCAACTCATAGTAAAAGTCACACCCAACGTATCTCTTGCCTTAGTTCGTTTAGTGTTGCTACCAAGGAATATTTGAGGTTGTGTCATGTACAATGAAAAAAGGTTTATTTGGCTCATGATTCTGATGATTGGAAAGTTCAAGATTGGGATCAGCATCTGATAAGATCTTTCATTCTAGGCTGCTTCCATTCACAGTGGAAGGCAAAAGGAGTTGGCTTATGCAGAGATCCCAGGATGAGAGAGGAGGAAAGAGAGAGAGGCTGGTGGTGCCAGGCCCTTTATAACAACCACATCTGGTGGAACTAATAGAGCGAGAACTCACTCACTCCTAGGGAGGACATTCATCTATTCATGAGGGATTAGCCTCCATAAACCAAACACCTCTGGCCCCACCTTCAACACTGGGGATCAAGTTTTAATATGAGGTTTGAAGGGGATAAACATTTAAACCATAGAACCCCTCTGCTGCAGAAAAAAAAAAAAAAGTAATGTGCTCATCCACATAGCCATCAATGACTGAGCCCAATCAGACCCTTTCTCCTAGCCCAAAGATAAAGCAAACCATCTGGCTTACTCTGTGAGTATTCAGCTGGTTAAGCTGGAATAAAGGGTGCATTACCCTGTGAGTACTCAACTGGTTAAACTGGAATAAAGGGTGCAAATTACAGTTTAAACTCTACTCTCAACTCACCATGGGCTGTTACATGAGACACGATCTGAGCAGACAATAAGTCGTGTATTGATTAGTCAATCATTTGATGAATCCAACTGGTTGTTTATGACATGATAGGTGTCTTGACTGAATGCAACCTTGATATGGTTTGACTGTGTCCTCACCCAAATCTCATCTTGAATTGTAACTCCCACAATTCCCTTGTGTTGTGGAAGGAAGCCAGTGGGAGGTGACTGAAGTATGGGGGTGGGTCTTTCCTGTGCAGTTCTTGTGATAGTGAATGAGTCTCATGAGATCTGATGGTTTTAAAAATGGGACTCTCCCTGCACAAGCTGTCTCTCTGCCTGCTGTCATCCATGTAAGACATGATTTGCTCCTCCTTGCCTTCAGCCATGATTCTGAGGCTTCCTCAGCCACGTGGAGCTGTAAGTCCATTAAACCTCTTTCTTTTGTAAATTGCCCAGTCTCAGGTATGTCTTTATCAGCAGTGTGAACACGGATTAATACAAACCTTTTCCCGGGCTCCATATGTGCACAGCCTAAGGATAAACTTTGAGGATAGCTCCAAGCATTTTTCTTCTGGAATCGACAGGTTCCAGACATTTGATCAAATACATAGGCTGAGGCAGATATCCTGGTACACATAATGGTTGTGAAGAAGCCTGTTGTGCCTGGTTATTACAGATCACATGTAACAGTGTGTAAAATCTCCCGCTGTTCAGAGATTCTTGTACTAAGCAGGTTAATTAAACCTTAATTTGAATCTCCCAGCTTATATGGGTCTGGCCTTAAAATTCTCCCACCTAATTCTCTGTCTATGTATGCGTTAGTGAAGGAGGGAGACGTAAGGTAAGGCATTTTATATGCCTGAGTCATTAAATTGCCTTAATCTAATTAATAGGTTGTGAAACAGTTGAAGGGATTTGATGGACATGTCACCTTAGGAAAGCCAATATATTTAAAAAATATTATTTTCCTTTGCAAAACACCAGCTGTAATGTTTTTGGTATGATAACAATTCACGGTAAAATTAAATTAGCCGGCATTACCTAGGAGTCCCTTGTGAACACATTTATACCAGGCACCTGCAGATCCGGCTGGGGCTATAGATCCCCCAAATTTTAGAGACAATGGTCAACTTCAGTCTGGCTTTGAGGCATTAAGCTAACTTTAGGATTCAAAACATATTTGTAAACTTCCAAATGCTAGGCAAAACACAGCCACAGCCTGCATCTTCCAACCCATCACTGCCTGTATCCCCCCCTACAAACACACGCTCACGCCATCACCCAAAAGTTCTGATGCTTGACCCAGCCTCTAATCTCTACTCTCCTTCTTACCTTTACAGTTGTAAGTATAAATCAATCCCTTGTCACTGATGAGCCCTCTGGGAAATTCTCAGTCTCAGCTCAGGACACTAAAAGATGGTCATGAAAAGTTTCCACACTGACGCACACATGTGTCAGTGTGCATTGCTAACCGTCGGGCCACAGGGACTGCTTTTCTAAGAGGTAAAAGCAAGTATGGCCTCTCTGGTCCCAGATTTTTATTTTATACTAGGTAAGAATGCACTCAGTATGTAAGAAACATTAAATTCCCACTGTAGCTTGGGCTTCTGGACACACCACTAAAAAGTATAAACAAACAAACTCATGCATACACTTCTGCACCCGACTAACAACATCTCTAGGAAGAAGTAAAGATAAGAACATCCTATGAGCCTTGTAACACAGAACAGTTTTGGTGGTTGAACTTGAGAAAAGGTGCACTTTACTTGTGGAACTCCATTCTCAACTCACTACAGGAGGCTGTGTGAGAAAACGGTCTAAAAACAGGCAATCAATAATTTGTATAGCAAGCACAGTGTGCTGTGAAATAGTCCAGTCCGCAGATGTCTTTGAAGAGAAGGCGGAGTGGAAGGAATAAGTAGCCAGAAGTAACCCGTGGAAGCAACTTGTCTGTATGAACAAGGGTCTCTGAAGGAAGTTACAAAGCACTTGCTGCCTGGCTGACATCCCACTGAGATAAATGCACGGGGATCTCTCATTTAAAAGAGATGTGCAGCCACAGCCAAGGGCCTGCCTACTCCAAGCACTTTGGGTCGAGCCAATCTCAGAACTGCAAATGACACAGAATCATGGATGTCAGGCGTGAGCAGGGAGGAGGAGGCACCTGACTAAATCCTCTTGTGCCCCGAGTTAGGACCAGGGCTCCCCGTCGGACAGGACTGACAGGTGCATGGCCTTAGAAGGATGGTCACTGTAATGGCACTCAGTGGGCTCAGCTACACTTACTAAGTGGCTTCTGAACACTGCCAGGGCCATGAGAGTATGGAGGCCATTCTGCCAATGCTTTCTGGGAGCCTCAGGAGGCGAGGTGCCCAGCTGCCTCTTGTCAGACAGCAGACCTTCTGGGCTATGATCGGGGTAAGACTGTGGACTCTGAACCTGGGCTACCTCAGTTTGAACCCAGACTTGCCAGGTACTAGCTGTGTGGCCTGGGGCAAATCACCTAACCTCTCTGTGCCCCAGTGTTCTAATGGGTAAAACAGGGATTAAACTAAACCCTGTAAGTGAAATGCTTCACAAGTGCCTCCATAGGAAGTCCAGTGCAAGTGTTAGCAATCTTTTTTGGAAGGTTTGCTGTAGCCAAAC
Organism: Gorilla gorilla gorilla; assembly: GCF_029281585.2. Taxonomy (NCBI): domain Eukaryota; kingdom Metazoa; phylum Chordata; class Mammalia; order Primates; family Hominidae; genus Gorilla; species Gorilla gorilla. The sequence continues at coordinate 140,818,551 of NC_073232.2, forward strand.
CAGGCAGAGTGCTTGTCTTTGTCCCATGATGGTGCTGCCAGACCGGGTGCCAGCTCGCCTTGGATCCCATCCACAGGACCATGTTGCTGGAGGTACCAGGACCATCCTTGTGGAGAATGTCTGTGACTGGTGGCCTAACACATGGAGATTCAGAGGCCTCCAGGCATGTGTTATGGGAGTGACTGGTGTGTTTTCAGAGCTTCCATGGCGACCAGGCCTCTGTTCATCCTGCCGGGCAGTAAATCTGTTTCCTCCCACTTGGCGTGCACTGGTCTGTTTTCCCTGACATACCAGCGGCTGGCGGCGGGTCTCCTTCAGGGCACTCTCCCTGGTGCTGCCTCTTTCATCCTCTTTGTGTCTGTGTTTGTGTGGTTTCTGCAGAGCCCAAGAGTGACCGTGCAGGCAGCCCTTGTCTTTACAATATTGGTCCTCGCAGCAAGGCAGCACAGAGCTTGGCATGTGGGGAGGCTGCGAGTGACACCCCCACTGCTTCCTTCTGCAGGAGAGTGTGAAGATATTTTATACAACAGAAAACTGAGCTTTACTGAACTGCTCTGGGTGTTCACGAGAGGGAGAATGCGTTGTCACCTTTTTGTTTCAATTTCTTTTTTGGCCAATGCAGTCAAAGTATTCCACTCTTATAAACAAATTGCAGAACTAACATCTCTTCCACCTCAAGCACATGCAATGTCTTTTTGGAAAGGAAAGGACAGATCCCTTGTGAAAAATTGAAGACTGGGAATTCGGTGAAAATATGGACTTCCCATAATCAGGGCTTCTCAACCTCAACTCTACTGATACTTGGGGGCTGGGTTGTTTGTTGTTGTGGGGCTGTCCTGTACTTTGTGGAATGTTTGTAGCATCTGTGGCTTTTATTCACTGGTTACCAGGAGCACCCCTCCCAGTCGTGATGACCAAATGATGATGCCTTCTCTGCTATCTGGAGGGGCGAGGCCAAATAGCCTCCCTGCATTTGCGGAGGAGGAAAGAGCAGGGGTTACCTGTGTTGCCTTTGCAAATCTGGGCTGACACAGCCATGTGCATGACCTGGCTCCCACGAACTTGCATAGCTCGGTTGCCAGTGGGGAAGAGTTGTGAGGTGTAAGTGTCTGTATGGGCTGAGAAAAGGAGGAAAGAACAGTGCAGTCTTTCACCCCTAAATGCTCCACTTTTCACCAGGGAGAGAATGAAAAACACTGCGTTTGTGGGTGAGGCACAAACACTAAGTTTTGAGGCCTGTAAACTTGGAAGCAGGGAGGTGCTATACTCTGAAGCCAATTTCATTACCAGGGCTAGCTTACATAGCCAGAGATTCAGTCATTGCTGGAGTGAGTGAAATATGGGCTATCCTCACAGGAGACTGAGAACTGGGCCTTTTCATCTTTAGAGGGAAGCCAAGTGGGTGCCATCATCCTGAGGAAGGCCCCTGCTCCAGAGGAAGCTGGGCTCTTTTTCCTTTAGAATTGCCTGGCTGTGCTGTTCATCCAGGTGCAAAGACCGACTGCCATATGCACTTCTGGCCAGACCACACTCGACCTCAGAAGCTCCTTCTGCTCCCAAGCAATTTGCAAAACTCTGAAGGCCGATAACATGGGCCGCCTACACATCTGACTTAGAGGGAACCCTTGGCATGAACACGTTTGGCCAACTCTCCTAACATTTGCTTTTATGTCAATTAAGATATTTCATTTTCATATTGAGCTCAACCATGGCTGGGTAACCTCACCTCCAGGTGGCACTGGCGGGAGGCTGTATCACATCAGTTTAGAGTTCCCTTCCCCACAGAGTTCTGGGCTAGCCTGGGCCACAAGATTGTTTCTGAGACACGGAAGGTGCCAATGAGGGAGGGGCTGGAGGTCCCTGGGGGTGCCGGGGTGCTTGCAGCTCATGCGGGGTCATTTCTTAGTGGAGGGGTCTAGGGATCCTCAATTCCAGCCTTCTCCTCTGTTCAGCTTCTCTGAACCCTGGCCCTGTGCTGGTTAGGGCCTTGGGGAGGGGACACACTCACTTCTGAGAAGTCCTGGTACTAACAATGGAGGCCAAGAGGTGCTAGGAGAGCACCCAGATCCCAGTTCCTCCTGAGGGCCCCAGCTCAGCCACCCACGTCCTGCTGGTCCTAGTCTCTCTCCTCATGACCATCTTCTCTCCCTAATGGCTAGCTCTGTGGAACACTGGCTCCAGCACCAGATGTGGAAACAGGAACCTCCCTTAGATAGGGCATCCAGCCCCATGACTATGTCTATGTGAGGGCAAATGCCTTCTTTATGAATGCTTTATTACATAGATCCCCATGTGGGACCCTGACTCACACAGGAAGGGGTGATCAGCCTCAGGCATCATCTTTAGGCCAGAAAAGACTTGGTTTCAGGCTCTAAGCAGAATAGGACACCTCTCCTGTGAGCTGGTCAGAGTCTGGGGGACACTATAGTTTCTGTTCCAGCCCCAGCCTTTTACCTCTGATACAGTGAAGTCAAGGTTTGTGTTGTTGTTTTGGCATTCTTGGATGTATTAGTCTGTTTTCATGCTGCTTATAAGGACATACCCAAGACTGGGTAATTTATAAAGGAAAGAGGTTTAATTGATTCATTGTCCCGCAGGGCTGGGGAAGCCTCAGGAAACTTACAATCATGGTGGAAGGGGAAGCAAACACATCCTTCTTCACATGAAGGCAGCAAGGAGAAGTGCCAAGCAAAAGGGGGAAAAGACCCTTATAAAACCATCAGATCTCATGAGAACTCACTCACTATCATGAGAACAGCAGCATGGGGATAGCTGTCCCCATGATTCAATTACCCCCCACTGGGTCCCACCCGTGACATGTGGGGATTATGGGAACTACAATTCAAGATGAGATTTGGGTAGGGACACAGCCAAACCATATCACTGGGTCACTGGCCAGTAGCATATATGCATGTATTTTTCCCCTCTTTGTGGAGTTCTCTGCATCCTGTAGTTACTACTGGACTGAGCTTCCTAAGGCCTGTGAAGTAGGTAGTGTCCCTTTCCCCTTCTTAGAGACGGGGCAGTGCAGGCAGGAGGAGGAGGACTCAGTTCGTCTGCCCGCCATCATCTGGCCAGTGATAGGGAGAGCTGGGCCTGCTGCCTCCCTGTATGCAAGTCTGATTGACTTCTTGCCCTTTTATTTTTTGGGGGCTGTATTATTATTTTTTAAATTTTGGATGCCAATGACCTAGCTGAGAATATAGAAAGGGTGAAAATAAGGGTGTGTGCTTTGTGAAAAATATCAGGGAGAGAGAGGAATTTGCTGGTGTTCAAAATATTCACCGCAAGTGGCATGAGGTAGTGGGAGGCTTGGTAGCTTAGCATCTCATAGTGTAAACTTTTCCAGGGGATGTAAAGTGCAGTTATTTGCAAATATTCTGGAAGTGGCAGATTGTCATGTTTTGTGAGTCACTGTCCCAGTTAATTGAGACGTCTAAAGACTACATAGGGAGAAGCTGAGGCGTCACCCCAGAAATCTGCCTCCCCAGGCTGGCACAGCACAAGCAGGCTGGGCTTGCTTTGGGAGGGAGAAGCCAAATGTGTCCCATGTTCCCAGTGCCAGTTGATTAACAGAGCGGCATCAATGCAGTCTCCGAGGACAGGCCTGCAGGGCTACCCTCCCGGCTAGGAGGAAAGGCTGCTCCCCTTGCTGGTGGCAGAGGTGGAGCTGGAGAGGCAGCAAATGACATGCCACTGTCCCCACATAGATGGGACAGCCTGGGCAGTGCTTGAGGAAGAGCTGAAAAGAGCTTGCCAAAAACCCAAATAAGACGTTTTCAAACTTGATAATCAACCCCATCAAAATTAAATGTTTGCTTCTTCTGATTAAAAAGCTGATGGAATGTTACCATAATTGGTTTATGCTTTCGGCTTCTGAACCATCATGGATGGCTGCATGGCGTCTATGCTGGCTGTGTACCTATGAGGCTATGTACATATAGCCTCAATGTGTAACACATATTTATTTGTACATTCCTAGAAACAAAACCCGAGTAACTTAAGTAACTGATGCGTTTGGTCCCAGGGGCATGGACTATCTCATGCTCCGAAATCCAAATTGTTCTTAAGTAAATCAGTTATTTAAAAAAGTGTCCAGGGTTGCTGAAGTTGTTTTTAAGTCTAGCATCAAAACAGTGGGAATATGGGAAGGATGAAAAGTTTATTTAAAACAGAGCTGCAGATTTGTTTTCAGAAACCAAACTGTGAAGAATTGGAAAGCTCCGGCCAGGCTAATTCACTTTGGGGAAGGGAGGGACCCTCCAAGGGCTGGGGGAGATGGCCAGGCTCACTCTGCCTGGCTTTATTAACTCATCTGTAATTAGCCCATAGCTTCGATACAATTTAGCTTGTGCCATATGGGCTAATATAGTGCTGAACGGTACCCCCCGTGCAGGTGACAGTCTGTCACATTGAAGGCAGATTAGCATAAAACAAACAACAACACACCCTTAACGACAATGGTGCCATTTGCAACACCAGAGTTATGGTTGTGTAAGCACTTCCATTAGAAACTCTTATTTTCAAAGATTTTATAAATTAGTCATTTAAAAAATCACTCTGGGCTGAAATAAAACCCAACCAATCAGCACTTAGCCAGCAAGGTTTATGTTCAATGATACTCGACAAAAACATGTGGCAATGGCCCCAAGTTTTGGCTGCACACTCTTTTCTCTGGGATTCACTGAATCAAATATTAAGTGCAATTTTATGCTGAATGACAGAGACAAATATTCAACCTAGGAAGAGAGGAAAACATTCTCCTTCTAGGGCGAGACTCATCTGGTCTTGCAGTTTTATTCCTCCTCGTTGAGACTCTGCATTTCCACTGCGTGCTGAGGTCAGTGGCTGAGGGAGGGTTCAAGACTGAGGACGGACACTGTTTTCACGGATTGGGGTTCAGCCTGGCAAAGTGGACCCTGGGCCCCATTCAAGGTGATTACAGAGTGTGAGAAGAGTCTGTGAGTTTTCTCTCCGACATGTTTCTGAGAAGAAAATGGCAGTGAGAAGCACAATTGTATTTGTAGTTTTCAATCATTCAGGGCCAAAACTGTGCAAGCGGTGAGAGTTCATGCACTCATGTCTGTAAAGGGCTCCACTGGGCTTGCTGGGCCCCGTTCCTATGCTGGTCCTGATGGCCACGATGCCTCTGATTCTCACTGGAAACCAGGACAGCCACTCACTCCACTGTGAAGCCTCCACTTCCTTTTTCCAAGGCTGAAACTCTTTCATTCATGGTTTTGGTTTTGCTCCAAGCACCTTGGGTGCCCCAGAAGAACACTGGCTCCCCAAAGCCTTGAAGCTCAGCTTGCAATTTGTTCTGTCTGGTCAGATGCAAGAAGAAGGAAGAAGTCCATGGGCCATCCTGAAATGCACACGAGCAGATGGAAGGGCTTGGGACTCTTGTTCTAATCTGTTGCCTCCAACGTGTAAGCAGCTGGATTCAAGCAATGTTGAGCTTGGATATTCTAAATAATTGCATCTCGTCTCCATTTGTCCTTGAACAATGAATGAAATGTCTTAGCTGCCCTCTGCAGGACACAATTAAACAATTAAACAAGAGGGGGTCTGGGGCCGAGAAGCCACAACCAGAGTCTGGGGCTGTCGTCCAGGAAGGGACTGTATAAAGGATTTGAGGGGTTTGGGCATTTCCATCAGGACATTTCCATCCTCTTACACAGGAGTGTAAGACCTGCTGTAGGCGAGGAGGCTAAGGGGTCTGTGGGAGATTTGGGTATCTCTAAGCATTGACCTTGGAGAAAGATCTGAAATCCTAAAGAAGGAAACCACCAATTGAGATCGGCCATTAGGCTGAGTTTGGCTCCCTTCCTAAGGTTTGGTGAAAGCTGTGCTATTCCTTGGGCTATGGTGGCCATGCCATCATCCAGAGGCTTTGACGCAAACACAGTGGTCCTTGTGGTCTCCCCTGCTCCTGACCTTCTGTCCTGTTTCCCCAGTGAGGCTCTGCTCCTGGGTTGTGCTGTGGGGGTCTTTCCTCAGGGGGGCATCCAGCTTTACTCTGCTTAGGGGTGTATATCTACTCACTTTTAATAACGTTCAAGTCATGGCACAACCCTAGATGAGAAAATAGCATCTCTTTATTAAAACTGCTTTATTAAGCCTGTTTTTCACCAGTGTGTTCTGGTGCTGTGTGTGTGTGTGTGCGTGCGTGTGTGTATCTGTGTGTGTGTGTGTGTACGTGCATGTGTCTGTGTGAGTGTGTGCTCTTTGCTGCTAAAGACTACCTCGTCTGGCAAGTTTTGCAGACTCTTCTTTTGAAAGGCAGCTCTGCAGTTTTGCATCACTGGAATGAAATGAATAGTGCTTTGCAGAGAGGAGCTAAATTTTCCTACCTCTCATTGGCCGTTTATGTGACTCTACGGTTTTCAAATGGTGCGATGCAGGAGGATGCCAAATGTCCTGCCATTTCATAACCAGCAGCAGACAGAGCCCTTTTCAAAATGCCACCGCTTGGAGCATCTGTTGTTATTAAGTAAGATGATCAAATGTTGTAGAGGACTTCAATTTTGGTTTTCCCATCACTTATCAAGGAAGAATAATATGCAGTTTGCAGGCAAAAGGAACGTGTTAGGGCCATTGTGGCAATGGCTGCGTTGTTTGTGTTCCTGTTTATTACTGATTGTAAAATAAACTTTGGCCTTTTAAAATAAATGTTATAAAAATGCTCTGTGAATCCAGAGAGTGACACTCATTAAGTCCATTTAACATCATCGTAATTAAAAATGCAACACTGTTGCATTCAGGACCCATGCCCATAAAATCCACATTGCCAAACGGAGGAGTTTCATGGCTACCTGACAACCTTACCCTCAGAAGGGGAAAGGAGCAGGCCCACCCAGGAGTGTGTGTGCACAAGTGCACACAGACACACTCACGCAAACAGCCCTCCGTGAGGTCTCTGGAAATCCTCGGCTGATTAGATAGCGTCTCCAATGGAATGCTTTTAGCCGCCTCACACTTCTTCAAGGAAAATATGAACAATAACAAAACACAGGCAAAGGCAGCTACAGACAAGATTTCATTTTGGTGAAAAAGTCACAAGAGAGAACTGCGGTGGCTGGAGCCACCTGGGAAGTGTCGACAAGGCTGAGGCTGAAAGCTCCCCCTCTCCTCCACATAACCTCTGATGGCTGCTTTTGATATTTGGAGATGACACAAACCAGAGGGCATGGAGACGGGGTGACCCGGCAGGACCCCTCTAGTTGGAGGGGCTGCTCCGACTCCGTTTCTACCTTCCAGGCTCTGTGTTCAGTCTTTTTCTCAAAGCCTTTCCAACACTCTTCTCCTGCGCTGTTTGCTCCCAACGCTTATGCCTAGGCTACTTTTGCTTTGGCGATGCGGATTCAGACTAAATGGGCACCCATGTCTTGCTGTTGGGCCCCCAGCATGTTTCAGGTTTAGATTTAATTCGAGAAGGAGTGTTCCAAGCTGCTCTTGCAACACTCAGTTGCAAGGGTGGGCTTTTGTCTGGCATCCAGAGTCTGTGTGGGTGTAATCCAAAATATTGACCATTATGTAAAATGGAAGAAATAAGCGTGCTATCAAATTTCAAGCTTCATTTTCACGGAATTTCGCTGCCTAATTGCTTTCAGTGAGGCTTCACTTAAGTGATAAATAAAAAATTCATTACTTAGTTAATAGTTCTTTCATCAGGAAAAGTGTTTTAAGATGAGGCTGTGAGTCACGGTTGTTTTCTCCCCTACCTGCGGACTGGTGTGGAAGAGTCAGACCTTTCCTAAGGGCGGCTGGTCCTCCGCAGCAGGGCTGTCCCCTCTGCTGAAGCAGGGAAGGAGGGCCGCTTGCCGCAGGGACTCCAGGTCCCAGTGATGGCACAAGCATGTCCTTTGATACTCATGAAAATGACCAAAGCAACCGAACAGCACTCTGTCTAGAGGTTCTAACACCAGAGAGGCCCTGGTCTCTACATAACAGAGGCAACTGTTCTTTCTGGAACTTTCTCCGACTTGAACACCTCTCTCCTCTGTCCTCTGTCTCCTTCCATTTGTTTTCTTGTCAGCCAACCGGAGGGTCAACTACCAGAACAGGAGCAGGTGAGTTCACTCCCGTGCCCCTACAGCCCCCACTTCACCCCGGGCACCACCCCACCCACCTCAGCCAAAGAGAGTCAGTTCAGGAGGCCAAAGAGAGCTACTCTTCCTGCCTACTCTAAGAAACTTTGAGCCACATCTAAGCCAATATAAGTGACATCCCTGGTACAGTGATGGTGTTAAGTCACATGAAAAGCCATCGACACATGCAGTAGCCATTGTCCCCATCCACTAAGGGTGGGGGGGCCTCATTCGTCTGAGAAGTCGCTAAGACTCTGCCAGGGAATCATGGTCTGGCTGGCCCACTATGGACTTCAGCCTTCTCCAGAGAGTCGTTTTCTCCATAAACTAAATTTTGCACTGCACACTCTCAATATCACTAGTATTAGCAACCCAGAGGCATTTCTGCAGCAGCAATGGCAGCAGCACAGCCTGCCCCACCTCCCTGCCATGGAGCCCTGCTGCAGAGATGAGCAATGTGTCCCTGGCAGATTGCACACAGAGGGAGGTCCTGCAGTCATGCCTTCCCCCGAGGGGCTGGCCCTTCTCATGGACAAGCCCACTGCTCCTGTGCCTCACACTGCAAAACCGTCTGCAGATGCTGCAGCCTCTACTTTCTCTTCTGTGTGTCAGTTGCTCTGCTTCCTGCAGAGAAATAACCTCCGTCACAGTGCATGGGGCTGAGAAGGACCTTCAAGAACATTTCATCCTTTCAGTTTGATGACAGAGAAATGGAAGCTCAGGAAAGGGTAACTTTCCCCATGTCAGGAATGCAGGGATGGCCAAGGTCAGTGCCAGTCCAGGCCCATGCTCTGTTGCCTGGGTCTCTAGTTTGTGACCTGATGTCTGTCACTGAGGCATCTCCTGGGGTTTCCCCTTCTGAGAAGGGGGCTGTTGGCACCATCCAACAAAAGGCAATGTGATCTTTCAGAGGCCCTGGTGCACGAAGTTGGCCCTCCTGCCTTCACGCCATCTTTAGGTGTGTCCAGCCTGAATATGTAGCTTACCTGCTTAGACCTTTACAGCGGCTCACACAAGTCTACTGGTCAACATGGGTTGCTGTTCACTCTGGCCTTAATTCACCTTGCATTCCGTGTCCATGTCTCAGCCTCGTTGCTATATTCACTAAGTCTTGAGGACTGTCCTTGTCTGCAAATTCCTTCCATTCAGCCCTAGATAGGTGGGCTCCGCCCTCCATAGCCCGTCTGCCACCCCCAGCCTTTGGCTCCTCACTGACATGTTGTTCATCCTGGAGGCTGGCCCTGCCTCTGAGGCCTGGCTGAGGCGTTTCTCACACGCATGCCCTGGCATGTCTCTCTCTGTGGTCATATCCCCTAAAATTCTGCAGTATCACTGACCGTTTACTGGTCAGCCACTCCCACGTGGATGGTGACCTTCACATACATGGTGGGGGCCACGTCTGCCTTGCACAGCTGGGTCATCACTGGCACCTAGCAGGCTGACAGAGCTCCACACACATCCCTTTAGGAAGAAGTGGTAGATGGAAACCTTCCCTAGGGAGCCTTTCCCCTCATCCAAGGTAGTCATCCTCACCCGGTCCTCCAAGAACCCATTCTACTTCATCTGTACCCTCATGTGGCTGTTCACAAGGGTGCCTTGATGCCATCATATGCATAATGACAGACATGTTCTTCTGATAGTCACAATAATGGATTTAGCACCCAAGCCTTGCAAAGCATTCTACTGTACACTCTTCTACGAGCTTCAGGAAGCATTACCGAGAACCTCCAAAGGCCTGGCACTGATTTGGGGACAGGGTCAGACAAGGTGCTGCACACTTTCTTTCTCTCTCTTTCTTTTCTTTCCTTTTCTTTTCATTTCTTTCTTTTCTTTCTCCTTCCTTCCTTTTTTCTTTCTTTCGTTTTTTCTTTTTTTTTTTTTTTGAGTTTCACTCTTGTTGCCCAGGCTGGAGTGCAGTGGTGCGATCTCAGCTCACTGCAACCTCTGCCTTCTGGGTTCAAGCGATTCTCCTGCCTCAGCCTCCTGAGCAGCTGGAATCACAAGCACATGCCACCATGCCCAGCTAATTTTTGTATTTTTAGTAGAGACAGGGTTTCACCATGTTGGCCAGGCTGTTCTCGAACTCCTGACCTCAAGTGATCCACCCACCTCGGCCTCCCAAAGCGCTAGGATTACAGGTGTGAGCCACCACACCCAGCCGGCACTGCAAGCTAAGGCAAATCACTGCCCTTAAGGGGCTATGGCCTGAGGAGGAGCATTGTTCATTATTCTGTAGCTGAGTGCCGGGAAATATGAGGATGGGAGGGAGAGGCAACTGTGGGCTTCCAAGACCTGATGCTGGAGCTGAGTTTGAGGAAGGGAAAGATTCTGGAATCATAAGTGAATACATGCTGCATGAATGAAAGGGCAAGAGAGTGAAGTGAGGAAGGGGCCAGTTGCCCAGCCGCCCTCCTCCTCACCTGGTGCATGACCTGACTTCTTGTCCATCTGAGAGCAGCACCTGTGAGTGCAGGAGATGCCTCCTTGTTTCCTCCTCTTTGCCACGCATTGAAATTTGTGACTTGTTCTAGAAAGAATTCCTCATTGTCCAAAGAAAGCAAACTCTAGCCAATTCTTCAACTCAGGTTTCTTTTTATTTCTACACAATAGAAATGAAACTTGCATCTTACATCAAAATTTTAAATGATTATTTTAATTGTCCCCTGCCCCAAGCAGAGTCTAGTTTTTGTTTGTTTTCTTCGGGTCCATTTGTTCCTCTGTTTTTCTTCTCGATCCGAGCGCTCAGATGTGCTTTGTTTGACCCTCTCCATCCAGGTGTTCACCCTTCTCTGTCCAGGTCACCTGCAAACTCAGGGTGAGATTTGCAATGCCAGCTTGAGACAGTTTCCATGGCGCGAAGTGGGATTTGTCATGAAATTCTCAGCACAACCAGTACATTTTCTCTTTTTATCTAATGTCAAAATATAGCTGTTCGCAATTTTTGTCTCCTATTTGAGTTTTGTATTTGACTTTGTTATTTAGGGACCAAGAGTTTATAAAAAGTCTGGCTTGAAGCAGCCTGGAGGTAACTGCCTGGAGGCCCCTGGCTCCGTGGAGGGAGCACAGACCAGGTCTTTTCTTGTGTGCTCGAGGCTTCCTGAGCTTGGTGCCTGCACCCACCCTGCCTCCTATTACTCTACGGGCACTGTCTTCCTTTAAGGCCAAGTTGGGTCTGCAGCTGCAAAGGCCACTTCTGGGGGATGGGGAGGTGAACAAGAAGCAAGGCAGGGCTCTCAGAGTATGAAAAAGAAGTAATTACCTTCTACTCATCCCAGGACTCCTTTAATTATGGGCTCTGAGCAGGAAGAAGTAAATATCCCAGGCCTTGACCCCGGACCCCTCTCCAAGGAAACTGGGTCTTCCTTATTCTCTGGGGCCACAGCCAGAGCACCAGATCCTCTCCGTGGCTAAGAGCGCAGTCCAGCTGCTCCTCCTTCTTAGCTGCAGCACGGCCCAGCCAGGTAGACATGGCTCTTGGGTTCTTGAAGAATCCAGAGAGGCTGTGGATGGGAAGTGGGGGTTCCCAGAACAAGCATTTATCACATAAAGTCCACACAATCCAGAGTATGCAGGAATGTTTCTCCAGATGCAAGTCTTAGGATTCTAGAACTTTCCTGTGTTACAGTCCCAGAGGAGGAGGGTCACTGAAAGGTGGTTTTCAATCAATGAAACAACTAGCTTTGAAAGTGGAGGAGAGACAAAATGAAGGCAGACAAAGCTCAAAAAGGGAAGTGTAAAAAAAACCATAAAGACTGGGAAAATGTGCACTGTTTTCAAGCCCCACCCCCTGCCCCCACACAGGCAGAGCTTACAACGTTGAGAAACCGCACTGCTTCCCCGACATATCATTTCCATTTGTAGCAACCAGCAAGCTTGGAAGCCTCGTCCATCCCCTCCAGGCAAAGGGACTCCAGTCACCAGGCCCTGCCATTGCTGATGTCACCCTGTTTCAGATTCACCTTCCTCCTCAAGCTTGTCCCTGCTGTCATTGACTTGCACTGGGCTCTGGGCTCAAACCCCAGGTCTTTCCTTCAACCATTTAACAAATCTTATCCACACGGTATCAAGTACTGTATTGGCTGTAGGGCACTTGGTGAGTGCCAAACTTCACTGTTGCTCTGTTTTTTTAAAAAAAGCAAAGTAAATGATAAAAGGAAAAGTTGTGCAGAGTCAGTGAAAGAATAAAATGTGATAATGAAACTAAACACAGGGCCTGGTACTGGACACAAAGGAAGAAACTGATAAAGTGCTTATTCTAGAAAAAGCATTCAGACTGTGGGCCCACCTGCTTCAATGACACGCAAGCATGAAGTCCTACATTGCGTGTCGTGATTCCTAACCTCAAAGAAAGGTTGACTTTTGGAGCTCAATGTTAAAGGCTAAGTAAATTTGAGAATGCAGATGGGCCTGGACAGTGCTGAAGGTGACCCTTAACGGTACTCCAATCACGGCCAAACTGTGGCCCTCTTCCCAAGTTAAAGTTATTTGAGGACGTGTAGGAATTCGTTTGCCTCTTGAGGACCCAGCACTCTGAGCCCTGCTCCCTGATCTGATGGCCAGTGGTTAATGTGCAGTACGGGCTCTACACCCCTGATAGGACAGATGTGATGAAATCCCACAGGGATCCTTGGTACAACTGAGAAGAGGGCATCATGGAGACTCAACATGTGATTTAAAAGACCATTGTGGCTATCATTAGCATGATGGTCAGCATCATTATTTTCATTATCCCCTGTGCTCAGCCTTATTAAACTTATTAAACCCTGGTTTATAAGTAGGGAAAGAGACTTGAGGAGGTAGAGCACTTGCTCAGGCTGGAGAGTCAGAGAGTCTCAGGGACGGATCCCAGGACTCCCTCCTCTTCCCCACACCATGCGTTTCAGGGTCCAACTGCTCAACCAGGATTGTCATCAACAAGCAGCAGTGGGGCTCAGCCTATACATCTTCAGACCATTCTGGTCATGACATGGAGTTAGAAATATATATATATATATATACACGTATATCTCTCTTAAATGCTTGAAATGGTTGAAAAGCTGTATTGTTCTTAGGGTCCACCTACAGGTATGAAGAAGGCTTTTTTTGCTCTTTTCCCAGAATGTTCTACAACAGTAGAAACAAAGTAACAGGTCACTTCTGTGCCTTTGACAACTGGACGCTTTCCAAGGTGGGGCTAAAAATAAGTGATGGGTGAGACCTTGCTCTTCACGTGTCGGTGAGAACTGGATTGGATCAAAAACGTTTCCTTCTCTTCGAAGGAAAGAGACATGTTGAGTGGAGAGAGAAGCAGCTGTTGTCAGGGAAACCAGGTTTTGGGTTTGGCTCCATGGGTCAGGAGTCAGGGCACGCGGGGCGGGACTTTATTCTTGCCTGTCATTGGAGAGGGTTGGCCCACGATCTGAATGCCAAGAGCGCTCCTCTCTCCAAAGTGCCAAGCTTCCCTGCATTTAAAGGCCAGCAATCGGGAGGCTCTCGTGGTACAGCTGTTTAGCCACAGTGGTCCTCCAGGCACCTGGTGGCAGAGCCAAAGACACAGTCATTTGCAACTTGGTAGCATACAATCCCCAGGTCTGGGACCAGAAACGACTGTCAGGGGCAGAGATGGGGATAGAGGTGGAGATATCATGGGAAGAGGGAGGTGATGCACCTGCTGTGGCCTGGCTAAGGACTGAAGTGGGGGGAAGCTCCCAAAACTAGGGGAGGGAACTTTTCGTGGCAACTCACTTTTAACAAACTACTTCCAAAGCTGCTTTAAATCATTTACCCGCTTCAATATCCCAACCACCCACGTTATTTTTCATCCATCCCCATCCCTACAGGCTATCTCCCCCAAATCAGTAAATCCAATTTGTCATCACTCAGATACATTTTCAGGCTCTGAACAACCATTTTTTAATATAAACCAAATGGGATTAACTTCCATCAATTGTTTAACTGCAATCAAGACATGTTCATAAACAATGTAAATGTATTTACTACATTCTTTACAAGACAAGCTCCACAACCAGCCAAGAAAGCGGGATAAGAGGGAGCCCTTCCTGATGCTTCATGGAACGATGAATGAGTATGGATTGCTATGTCTCTTTAATTTTACCTTGGCTTGAGGGAGCCTTATTTTCCTAGGGATTTAGGTTAGCTCCCAGATGGTAAAAATCAGGATCAATCTTTTTTCGAGTTAAAAATCACTCTCACATCCATTCTTGCCTTTTCTCCTCTAGGCTCTCATTTCCCAGTACCTCGCTAAAAATAACTGCCAGTGGTTTGTGGAATTTGTTTGCTAATTCCCTCACTCCCCAAAGGTACTTGCTGGTGACATGCAATAAACTTGACTGGCTCAAATTTCATAAGTTATCTTGCATCGTCACTCAGTGTTTCTCGGTGGATATAACCATTTCTGAACTCCCTCAAGTTTACGTGTGCTGTTTTTCTCGTAAAACAAAAACACTGGTGCTTTAGAAAGTTAAGAGGACCATGCGTTTTACCTCTTTCATGCGTTACTTGGGCTTTTCATTGTTTGTATTCAAGGAGTGCTCCCATTGGTCAGACACTGTTCTAGGCACATGGTCTCCATCAGTGGACAAGATAGACAGCGGTTCCTGCTCTCACGGTGCATACTCTGGTGGAACGGGGCAGACAAAGCAGGATACACATGACCAATAAGTGATGCATAGGGCTTGTTGGAAGGTGGTAAGCATGGGTGGAAACAAGAATAGGAGAAGACAGTGGCCTTTGGGTGGGTGCCTTGCCGGTTTTCTGAAGTGGGACTGCAAGTCGTCGCGAGCTGTCACTTAGCCTTGGCAAAGAGCACCAGTACCCGGGTACCCCTCTGTGTGACACCCGTCCTAAGCCACCCTCTCCTGTGTCTTCAGCGGGGCTGTGCTCACTGCTTTTTCTCTCCCTCTGAGCACTTTCCCCTTTCCCCTTACTGCCATGGCTCTGCCTGGCTCTGTTCTCTTTTGTTCTCTGGCCTACAGATGCCCACTGAGCTTCCTTCGGTGACTGTCTTTTGCTAGTGTGGACTCTGGAATTTTAGTCTCTCCTTTGTCCATCAAGCAGAATGCATTTCAGCCATGTTCTGAACCAGCCCAACGGCACTGTACTGCTTTACCTTTAGGATGAGGAAAGTTTATTTTCACAGAAGCAGGGGAATGGAGAATGGAATAAAACATTGGGAAAAATCAGAAATCACTGGTTCTAATTTGAACAGTTTTTGTGAAAACCTCTTACATATCATGTTGTGAATATCTTCATTTTAGTCAATAGAGTCTTGCCTCCCTGTGTAGATTGTCATAGACTAAGTGTGAAAATTATGGAAACACTTGCCTTTGTGCAAAGAAATGTCCATTTCCTTGGGATCCGATCAGCGCTTGGCAGTTTGTTATTTAGGATGTGTTGCTAGATGTTTGTTGACACTCTACACCCAGATTAGAAAGTACATTTCTGTGCTGAATCCATTCCATTTGACCTGTCTTTCTGGGCCACTCTCTGTGATGAATCCCAGTTTTCTCCTCGTTTCTGCAGCCTGGTTGCTGCCTCCCCACAATCCTTCACTGCCCCTACCCCGCCTCCCCGTCTTTATGCCCCATGAATCCTGGGCATCCTGCCATCCCATTACAGCCTTCTTCCGCACTCCCCCTCCTCCAGCTCCACAGCCTCCCCCTTCCTCTGACCTCTCAGGCAGTTCCTGGCACACCTCCAAGACCCCCTACCTTTGGCTGTTAGAGTTGCGGAGCACAGCAGCTGTGACCGCTGCTCAGCTGGACCCTGACACTGGGCGAAATGGAACCCTCCTAGACTCCAGCTTGCAATGCACGGGAAAGCCTTCACATGCAGCCTGCAGGAGCTTTCCGGCCTGTGCAAGGGCTCCGGGGCCCTCGGGCAGCCCCTGGGAAGCTGTCCTGAAGAGGACATCCTCGGAGGCGGCCTCGGTGCCACCCGCCAAGGCCCAACCTTCTCCAAAGACCAAGTTCCCGCACATGTTAAGCTGCAGGTTAAATGTATCTCGGTTTGTTATTTTTGCCTCTGATCAACTTTTGCCAAGTTGTAACCTTCAAGTACGAGGCACACCAACAGACTCACGGTGGGATGGACGCATTCAGATGCAGTTCAGATGCACTTTTCATCATCTTTAAACTCCTTATTGAGGGAAGGAAAATGGAAAAGATAGAACAATAATTGTTGCTCCAGTTTCGTTTAAAAATAAAAGAACCGAAAGCAAACCACTACCGATATAAGAATCAAGTTATCAAGGTAGGGCTGTATGGAAAATTAGGTGAGCTCAAAACATTTTTACAGGGTAGCTAGGAAGGCGTGGACCCAAGGTCACAGAACCTTGTGAATCCTGTGTAGCATCTGATGGATTCAGGATCAGCTGCATCAACTGCCCTGAAATTCAATCCGGGGCTCCAGCTCCCGCTCCCTCCCCTGCAGACCATAAGTGTTCTTACGGGGCTTCAAACTTTTTTTTTTCCCCCTGGTTTGAACTCTGTAATTCTTCTCCTTCAATTTTTTCTAAAATAAAGAAAAGGGGGAGCGAGGAGTGAGCAATATGATCTTCCCAGAGATAGGAAGCAGGAATACAAGGCTCTTTGTTTCCATCCCTGAAGCCCCAGGACTGATGTCAAAGCCAGAAGGCCACTCTGAAAACGATGCAGGCCCGATTCTACCTCATTTACATTTCAGCCCGCCTGCCTTCTGACCTGTGCAGAGGAATGCATCCTTATGTGGAAAATGCACATGCAGAAAAATAGAAAAAAGTCATGCTATTGGAGAACAGATGCAATGTGTGATGCCTGATCACTCCCTTAATGGAATGGTCATGATTTCGGGCTCCATTCAAGCAAATTCTGAGCCTCTGCTCATGGTCTCTTGCAATTTGAGTCACTGCCTTTGTTGTGTTTCTTTCTTTTCCTAATTCAGTCTCTTCCTAGTTTCTTAAATTAGGTCAACATACACATTCAAAAAATGCGAACTTCCCCCAAGTGCAGGAAATGGGGACTGAAAAGCTATCGCAAGAATACAAAATCCTGCTGTTTAAGATGAAGAGCCTTTTGGTTGGATCCTGGAGCTCCGAGTCCAGTATTTAGTGAGATCATTGCCAGATTATTATTCTCCCTTTAAGGTCACTGGACTTTCATGCTGGATGTATCCTCTGTGATAGAGAGTTTACAAATAATGAAGCTGACTTTTCCAGTGCTCTCTTGCTGGTAACTGCAGACCTAGAAGTTCAAGTGTTCTGACTTTGGGGCTACTTACTTCTGAACTTCAATTTATATCTTAGAATGCTTTTACCAGAGGTATTTTGCATAAAAGTTTGCAAGATTTTTTTCCTCTTATTTTGATTGTTTTTATTGTAAAATTATCCTATTTATACCTTATTTTAGCTACATTTTATGTAATTTTCATATCGTGTGACATGATAGTTTTTATTTTAATTTTCCCTTTCCAGAACACAATACCCAATTTTATACGCAAATCTATACAAGGAAACACCCACATTTTACAGAGATCCAAATGACATAAAACCTCAGAAATGAATCAGCTTCTTACCAAAGTTGGTACCTGGCCCCATGTATGCACATGGTTGGATAAAAAAGATAAAACGATTTGTTTGTGACGTTTCCCAGGGCTGGTCTGAGCTCATGGTTTCTGCATACATAGCAGGACCCGTCCAGGATGCGCGGCCACCTCAGAGGGCCATGGAGCTCCAGGCTGCCGGTGAGCCCTGCCTGGGGACACCAAGTCCCTGGAAATGTGTGCCACCTGCCCTGGCCTGAGAGCAAAGTTTCCTGGAGGGGGAAGCCAATGAACATCTGGTTGTGATGATGCTGGGCACCAGTGCAAGCCATCACTCTCGCCTGTTTTCCGTAAGTGTGACCCAGCAGATACTCAGAGTGTCTGGGCTGGTAAAAACGCTGAATCCAATTGAAACCTGAATGACAAAAAGGCTGGGTTGGGGAATGTGACAGTCCAGGCACTTGCCTCCTTCATGCCTCGTGGGAAGCGTTGGGTCTTGAACTCCTTGTGAAATCTTCAAACACATAATAAGAATTAATCGCCATTAGTTCTCTATTTTAACAGCTGCCTGCTACCCTCATGGCCCTCCGCAGCTGCGGACTTCTCTCCCTTTGCTGACATCATAATCCCATTACAGCTGGAAACTTGCACACATAAAATGCAGATTTAAGCTTATTTTGAAACAATTTATACTTGTTAATTGCTCCAGTCTGTATCACAGGCAGAAAATCACAGCTCTCCTTGGGCAGCCCGTCTCCTCCTTGCCAGAGGCAGGAGCTTTCTCCTTCTTTATCTGGTTAACAGTGGACCCAAATGCACAGCCAGATCTGGTGGCTTTCAAGTTACTGATACATTTGTGGACTGGATTTGTCCAGAAGTGGCATCTGTCCATCTGCCACTTGCTCAGCTCTTTCCCCAGATGGACCTCGCTGGCGGCTAAGAAAACACCTTGGAAGCAGGTGAGCCTCGGAAGGCGCTTGCCCAGTGCAGTGGCCACTCTGGGCCGGCTCACTCATATTTTCTCAAGGAAATCACAGGGACTGTTTTCTTGACTTGAGAGTCTAGTGGGAGAAATTGATTTCCTGGTTTGATTTGTGCACTTTTTCAGTGCGACACTTCTTGACCGACATGCTCTGTCCCTTGCATTTGTGCCTCATTTTCACACAAGTTTGGGCTCTGCCTGCAGCTTGATACATGAATTTCTCCTGACTGTGGTTGGTGCAGGCTATTAAATCTAATGAAAAATAATTACTTAAAGAATTTGAGTGCACGAATACCTGTGTGTGTGCGTGAGACATGCATGAACATAGTAACGGGGCTATACATAGCATGTTTTATCCTGATTCTGAGACATTGGTGGGTGGGGTCTCTGTGATTAAATTAACTATAGATAATTATTTTGTCTTTTAGGAAATTGTATTGTAACATTATTAGAGGAACGCAGGATGAAAACTATTTAAAAATCTGCCGTGTTAAGAAATTAAGTCAGTTTGAACTCATGAGCACGTCAGCAATATGATGCAAAAGCTCTGGCGGGAAACAGACACACCAACATCTTAAACCACAAACAAGAGCCCTGTTTATGTTTTGAAATGGTTCCGAATGAACTGGTTTTTAGGTTAAAAGGTTCTTTTCCACCCCATGTTTTTAATCTGGTGATTTTTGTAGCCCCATCTGCTGTTCATTAGTGGAAGTGTCTAGTTAAGGATTATGAAAGGTCTGAAATGTTTTTTCTTTTTTCTTACTCCTAGTAGCATTTTGGATTTTACCTGCGAAGAGGCACCTAGAGAAATGCGTCATCATGCTTTCTGATGACTAAACTATCAAATTTAGACTATCTAGTACAAACTATCAAATTTACACTACTAGTTTTAAAAAATCAAATATGATAGGAGAATGGCTTTTTAAAAGAATGAACTTAGAGGTCACCCAAGTCTGCCAAATACGTGGTATCACTCAACAAGAATTTGAACCCTTCTCAGTTTCAGGCTCTGGCTTCTGTAGCAGACAATTCTTTAACTCTGAGGCTACAACAGCAGATTGAATTCTGAGCCTACAAAGATGTCCTTATTCCAGGTTAAACTTAGAGGTCATTTGGGTAGAAATCAATTCTTGCCTCCTCCATGCAAAGACAGACTTTGGCAAGCTTGACTTAGTGGCCCCCACAAGAAGGAATCAGGCTTTAGGTTCAGTCTTTGGACCCCTCCCCAGAGTGGGGAGTTCTCCAGAGGTGAACCCCACGAAGCTTCCCAAACCCCATCCTTTGGCACCCTTCATCACCACCTGCTGTTGTCATTGAGAAGTTTTTCCAAGAGTGTGATGAATTGCCAGGCCTGTCATGCCTCTGATCAAAGAATATGGCACCCCAATTTGGCCAACAATTGAGTCAGGATTATTCATCCTGAATTGCCAAGTGTCTCTTTCTCTGGTAATATTTAAATGGACTTCAGTTTTGATTGACATCCCTTGGACAGCCTCCTCCTGGCCCTCATGTCCCAGCACCTCTCATCTTGCTCTCAGGATAGAGTTGAGCTCCACCAAGCAGACAATGTTCCCTGCACATGATAGACCTTGATAATGTTTTATTCTTACTACAGAGCTGTGATACTCCTTTTTTAAATCAGCTGGCAGCCCAATAGCAATTTCTGAGCTGAAACACAGTGGATCTATCCTACAATATATACATAAATATTTGGTCTGCCTAATGAAGGAAATAGCCAGCACTCATTTTGTATTTTTTCTCTTCACTATGTACCATTATCGCAGTCCTAATGACAGCTCAGAGAAGACCTTAGCTCAAACCCTGTCTCCCCTGAGTCTCATGTTTGAAGAGGGGTTCTTGAAACTATACTCTTCATGCTAGATGGAGGAATATACTTTGGAAACAATGTGGAGGGGGTGAGATTCAGGACTAAGAATGTTCACTGCCAAAACATAGCTGTGGGAGGAAATTTTTTTCATAGCAGTTTCAGCTGATTACTAAAGAGAGTAAACATAGTCTACACACCACACACACAAACACACACACACACACGATCTGTGTATTAATCTATGATAAACATTAAGGCTTCCTAAATTCCTAAATGAACCAATTGCACATCTTCCACCCATCACTTCACTGTTTGGACGTTTACAAAACCTAATGATGGACAGGTTTGTTCTTTCCTCAATTGAATGTCATCATGCATATCCAAATTGTGTTTCCATTGGAAATTCAGATCTGTTCCTAAACATGGTGCCAGGGAGAGCTTCTCCTTTCCTTGTTGAGGGTAGACTGGAACGGGACGAGGCAGGTTCCAGGGCCGGCAGTAGGGCTGCGGGCACTCACTTTGGCTAGAGCCAAGGGAGGCTCTGGACAAGGATCCTCCATCGCCAGGCCGTGTCTTTGTCCTGTGCTCTCCAGTTTTCTTGGGACTGCAAAAAACTTCGGAGTAATTGGATCCTTGCAATTCCTGCACCTGGCCCATTTGCCACAGTTTGTATTTCACTCATGTCCCTTGGATTTCCCAGGTCTCTCTTGGTCCTGTGTTCCTAACCCTGCAGCGTGTTCTTTCATCCAATCGGTAAACAAGTAGTCCCTCCGGCTCCTGCACAAATGCCAGTGCATGGATTGGCCATTAAGAAAGCCTGTCGTGGGAGCTGTTGCCCGTCCTTCCGGGAAGGAAGCACATCCCCAGTATGATGTCCTCTGCTCCCTTGTCCCGGGGTTGGGACTCGCGTGTCCCTTAGAACCAGGTCTTTTGACTTTCCTGGTGTGTGCTACTGCTGCTTCCTTTAGTGTTCAGTGATTTGTCTGTAACTCTCCATTAATGTCTCTGATTTCATTTCACACTTAAGCAAACTGGAACCCTTTGTGGATCCACAAACAGAGGAGGGGTGCTCTGGGACTGTCACCCCTTGGTAAGTGGAGTGGCCTTGGAGGGGAGGCCAGGCTAGCAGTGGGGACCTCCTGTCTGTCTGGAGCTGCTCTCTTGGTGGGTCTGGGATCAGGGCACCCCAAAGCCCACTAGGTCTGTCATGGCAGGAGATGGGCACGTCAACAGCCCTCTGTGACTCATGGACTGTTCAGCCCTGCAAGGACCTGGGTTGACCACAGTTTGAACCTAAAGTTTCCAGAAAACGGTAGGCTGGCTGCCAGGATCTTTCTGGTGGTATGAGAGACGCTGGTTGTCTCTCCATAGGTGACACTCCACCTGTAAGTTCCCTTCATTCAGGAAATAAATTAAACTCCCCTGAAGGGAATGGCCTAAGTCATATTTTCCAAGAGGAAGAATGAAGTAAGACAGACAGAAAGACAACTTGATTTCACATCTGGGTTTGGGACTTAGAAAGAAAGGACAAGAAGAAAGGAGGAAAGGAAGAAAAAAAGGAAGGAAGACAGTAAAGAGAGAAAGGAATGAGTAAAGGAAAGAAGGAAGAAAATGAGGGAGGGCAAAGAAACTAAGGGGACTCGTTGGAACTGAGATACAATCTTATATTATTTTTATGTGAAACTTTTTGGTAATAGCTACTATTTATTTGTAAGCATGTCTTAATCAAATGTGCAATTAAGTCAATAGAAACAACCTGGGTTGACCTTGACATAGTTTATAACTTTCATTGTCTGAATGACGGCCCATACAGTCCTCATGTGACATGTGATGATCCCCAAATATGCTTGACAGGTGGGGGTGACTACATGTGTTTCCCAAACCGTAACATTCAAAGGTATCTGTATGTCGGGACCCAGAGAGGTAGGAACACCACAGGTGTGATGTCAGGAGGCCACACCATCATCCTCAGGGAGGATTCTGGGCAGTGGAGTGAAGCCCCATGACCTCTGAAAACTCCCTGGTCTGTGTCAAGTGTTGCCTTCCTGAGCATTCTTTAGATGGGGCATAGCTTTGGGTAAGTCCCCGCCTGGGACTCTGTGGGCCTCATCTTCCTCATTTGCAAATGATGTCATGAACAGCATTCAATAAATAGAATCTATCGGGCTGGGCGTGATCATATCTTGAAGACTGGCTCTTGGATATTATGCTGGCTTGTTCAGAAGCGGTTTTCACTTAGTTTTAATTGGTTTTGTTTTTGTGTAGAATGCAATTTCATACAAGAAGTCTATTTTAATCGTGTAGCATCCCTAGAAATCTCAAAAAATGTTCAAGTTCAGTGAGATTTTATTAAAGTCCCAGGTTATTAAAATCACTTTTAGGCCAGGCACGGTGGCTCACGCCTGTAATCCCCCAACACTTTGGGAGGCTGAGGTGGGCGGATCACGAGGTCAGGAGATCGAGACCATCCTGGCTAACACGGTGAAACCCCGTCTCTACTAAAAATACAAAAAATTAGCCAGGCGTGGTGGTGGGCGCCTGTAGTCCTAGCTACTTGGGAGGCTGAGGCGGGAGAATGGCATGAACCTGGGAAGCGGAGCTTGCAGTGAGCTGAGATTGCGCCACTGCACCCCAGCCTGGGTGACAGAGTGAGACTCTGTCTCAAAAAAGAAAAATCAGTTTTTTGAAATCTATTTTATTTAAGAACATATGAACAAGTGTATATGTTTATTTTGGCATACTTCTTCGTAAAAATGAATATAATTAAAATTATCACTGGTCAAGAAGTTAGTTAACATTTTGGTATGTCTCTCCAACAAAAGTAGAATGAATCGCCAGCAAGGATAAATTCTGTAACATAGTAACAGAAAAATAATCTGTTCTGCAGTAGACAAATCTACGGTTATTAGCTATGCTTTTAGGTAAATGGATTGCCAATCATCAGAAACAAGCCAATAATGAAACACCCAGCCTGGCAGCGTCAGAGGCGAAGGCTGGGTTTCCACCCACGGGTTGAGGAACAGAAGATGTCTTGTGTGGTTAAAGGTGATAAAGACTGGTTCCACTCCCATGATGCCTCCAGTGCTTGGCTTTTTTGCAGCTTTATTGTGGTAATGACTTTTCAGGTATTTTGTGCAATAGGCTGAAAAGCTGAAGAATGCATTTCCATTTTATGTCAGAAAAGAACCAAGAAAAACGCAGCTCTCAAGGTTTTGACTGGATCTGAGCTGACACTGAGGCTCTGGCACGCAGAGGAAACGTCATATCTGACATTCTTTCACTCATTCACATTCATTTTGCGCATGTGCCCTGGGCAGGATTCTAGCAGCTGGGGATGCCCCCCCGCCCCCGAGCAAGGAAAACACCACCCTTCTCTTAGGGAGCTTCTAGTTGGGATTCTGTTCAGCTGAATTTTAAGAAAGTATGAAAATTTGTATTCTGGATACAATCTTTCCCTTTTTCTTTCTAATAAAGAAATGATTGATAATAGGTAAAGGTTGTGTAAAATACAGAAAGCACATCTCATGATCAAGCAATCAAACATTTTCCTAACGTAGCTTGTGTATCTTCTCTTTAAGGGATTTCCATCAGTGTTGCAAACTGGTGAAAATATATCAGTGCACGGGAAGAAACAGTTAAATGAGGGGAGTTGCAAATTCAGAATAAATCAGGCTTGTTACCTTGTTAGCAGGTAGGGACAGGAGCTGAACTCCACACAGAGGTGGACAACTGCTGGACCTCAGGTTCCAAGTTGCTTCTTGACCACATGAACACACAGGTATTATGAGATCTCAACAAAGGCTGTTAACATTCCCAATAAATAATAAGTCATGGCTCTGCTACCTCTTTGTTCTTGAGGCTAGTTAAAAAAGAAAGTCCTGGGGCTGTATTAGCTCCATGGGCAGATGGACCAGGCATCAGGAGCATGAGTGGGGTGGTCTTCAGGCTGGTCCTTCAGCTGCTGGGATGAGTCTATGGCCACCCAGGAATGTCTATCAGACAGGTGCCTCATGAGCTTCCAGCCTCCTGCTGGCTTCCAGGAGTTCTCCCAAAAGGGCTACAGAACCTGGCCATGTAGCCCACCCTCTTGGTAAGGGACAAACTCAAGACTCCCTAGGGTTTTGTCATATATTATATGTCCTGTCACTCTTTTCTTGTTGACTGAGTTGAAAGGGACCGTCATTTGGGACTCTGCTACTCAGAGATCCGAGGGGAAGTCCTTGAATAGACAATGCTGACAGCCAGCATGCTAACATGTTAAGAAATCTATTTTCCATTTATTGTTGGTGACTTAGAATAGTAAAGCCATTCGAAGTTGCTGCTGTCTTCAGGAGACTGCATTAGAGGGTAATCAGATGACAGTTGACTCGAGTCTCTTACTCAGCAATGATTTTTCATATTTATGCCCTGATCAAATGCACTTTTCAGGGCTTCTTTTGCCTTTTCCCAAATTTGAATGTTTAAGATTTCCTGCCATCAAGTCTTTCCAGAGGACAAGTGACCAGGCTTCCTTCCCGATGGTCCTTATCACCCCAAGTGGAACCTTTCGTGAACTAACACATGCTCAGGAAGGCTGCGTCTATGCATCTGCACATCCTCGTCTATCTAGATCTACACACAGGAGTCTTCCCCCTTACCTGAAGGGTTTGCTTCCAAGACCCCCAGTGGGTGCCTGGAACTGTGGACAGTACCGAACTCCGTACATGCTATGTTTTTTTTCAATCTGATAACCCAGACAGCTACTAAGTGACAAGTGGGCAGGGAGCATAAATAAGGTTAGTACGCTGGACCAAAGAATGATTCATGTCCAGAGAGGGACGGAGCAGGATGGCAAGAGACTTTATCACGCTACTTAGGATGGGGCACAATTTAAACTTACGAATTGTTTATTTCTGGAATTTTCCATTTGCATTTTTAGACTGCAGTTGACCTTAGGTAACTGAAATTGTGCAAAGTGAAACCCTGGATACAGGGGAACTACTGTATCCGTCTCTCTGCAGATCTGTATCTCTCTATATGTAAACACACACAGAATTCTTGCAGAGCCCACTGAAAGGGATTTACTTTCTTTTTAATATTTTTGAAGGCTGCTTTATGATCCTGTTGACCTGCTATTAGTCGAAGCTTAGCTTTCAGCAAAGGTAATTAAATTATAAAATCACTGCTGCAATCATCAAACTACTCATAAAATAAGAAATGAAAAAAAAACCCTGAAATAAAAATCTTGCAGGCTTCTCTTGCAATATTGCTCCCTGATGTTAATTACATTTAAATGGGCGAGTACTATTTTGGTATCATTCATATGCCTCCAAAAGTACTTTCCAGTTTATCATACCTGTCAACCTCAGTGCATCACTGGCTAATACTTTATTAAGAAAAAAATCATTAGGGAGCCGCTGATCCCATTTAAGTACATTGGGCAGAATGTAAGACTAATTAAAAAGCATATTTTTACATTATTAATTTCTGAGTTTCACACTTAATGAATGTGAAATGACAGGGCTACTATTTTTACATTCTGGCACTCTGGGCTTTCTAGTCCGGGGAATTAAATTCTGGGGATTTTTGCAAAGATGTTGCTTGGGAGATTTGTTTTCAAAGAAAGCTAAGCTTTTTAGCTATGCCTTTTCCTGGGAAATTATACTAAAGCACATAACAGCCACTTAAAAAGAGTAGTTAAATAGATGTTATTTTTTTCATCATACTGCTATAAAAGTATTTTAGATGAGGTATAAAATATGGTTTTTAAATGATATTATGATTTGCAAACACTAAAAAATAATTGCAGTGCAGTTGAGAGAGAGAAAACATCTAATCTTTATTATGTAAGACAATGTGATAAAATATTTTACAGCCAAAAGCTCATTTTGCATCTGGAAAATTGTGTAAACTGATGGAGAAAATCTCATTAAAACTAAAGGTTATATTTTTTAATATTCTCAGAACAAAGCAACACATTCCAACTGCATTTTTCTTTTTTCATATTTATTCAATCAGATAGTCATACAAGTGCCTCACATTCGATATAAATAAAGGCATAAAATGACAAGACCATGTAGATGGACAAAGATGAATTATGCCAGGATGCAAAAGATGCATGTTAGGAGCAACCGTGGGTGTTCTGCGGGCTCGTTAGCTGTATTCAGTTGCAGGGATACATTATTAAGTATTAGGTGTTACATTACTTAAAACTTTGCCAGCTGAACGCTGGCTTCCCTTCCTGAGTGTGCACACACAGCCCATTTTGACAGGGCTAAGCAAAGAGCAGGATAGAAAAAAAAAATCCTTTCTTTTTTCCTTTCTTTTTCAAATGTGCTTACAATTACCTCTCTGTATTTTTATTGTCTTTTTACAAACCACAAACTCACACTGGAGGCAAAGCTTAACTGCTGAGGCTTTCCTCATGTAAATATTAGGAAATTACATTTGTACAAACTGCGGGGCTTTGTCAATGGGGGCTGGAGAGCCTCCAACACAAATTAATCAGGATAAAGTTGCTCTATGTTGAACATGACCATAGTTTATTTTCTTAAAGTATTAATTTGTCAACAGCTTCCCTGCCTCGGCGTGGCTCATTTGGAGGGCAGAAGAGGAAGACACAGATGTGGCTGGCGCAAGCTGCATTTTCACCTTGTGGTTTTAGGAACCGATTGCAGTTAATCAAAACAAAAGCATGCTTAATTTTTCAGTATGAATGTTCATGTAAACGCGAAATATCATATGACAGAAATGTGAACATACACATAGGTGCTTCACAAAGGCTTGTTTTTGGGGGAAAAAATAAATAATTTAGTTTGATGTCGAATAATTGGTGTTAGTTTGTGTTTTTAAGAATTTCAAAAAAAAAATGCTTGCAGAGCCTGCACCTCTAATTTTCTGCTCCTTCTAGAAGCCACTCCACGGGAGCTGCAGCAGAGAGTGACACTCACTGCCTCATGCCTTCTTGGTCCTAAAACTGTTGTGGTATTTTTAATTATAATCTTGATGTTCTTAAAATATTTTGTTTCTAGTTATGCTTCTGGAATGGAGAAATGTGTGTAACGACCTCTATTTTTCAGATTTGCCAAAACAAATTAAGGAAAATGTTCAGCTCTCCCTTTGCCAAATGTTTAATGCTTTTCTATGAAAGCAAATCTTACTTGTAATGTATATTAAACCCGAAGTAAATAATGCATCCTGTCAGAGGCAAATGCTATTGTGCAATGAGGAACGGCTACCAATTTTGCTTTTGATAAAAACAGATCATAGGAAGGATTTCATCATTCTAAGAGCACCCTCATCTGCCTGGCGATAAAGTCTGCGCATGAGTCTAACACGCCTATCAGAAGGTAACCCCAAGCCCAGTGAACTCATTCATGTCTTATTGAACCACCTACTTATCAGCCATTTCTTGAAAAAACCTCAAGCATTATGTTGACCAGGTCTCAAAGCTAATGCAAATGAACTCTCTAAAATCCCACTTTAATTTTTCCCACCTAGGATTAAGGTATTACAATGATGAACTGATTCCATGGTGGTCCTCTTCTTCCTTCCCCCTCCCCCTACCCCAACCCTCTGCTCAAGAACAAGGGCAGATGCAACAACCCTGCCTCTGAAGCTGGCCTGGCTGGGGTGAGGGGCAGAGGTCTCCTCCCCTTAACTCCTCCTGAAAAGAGCAGCCAGGCTCGGCCAAATCGCTTCTTTTCCCCACTTCATTACGCCTATTTTGAGCGAAGATAGACGTTAAGACGGTTAATACGAGCCAATTCCGTATATCCAGATTAACTGGCCTCCACCACCTCTCAGGTTTTCCTGGGTCGTTTATATTAACATCCATCTTCAAATATTATCGACGCTCCCCATATTTTATTAGTTTGCATTTACATCGTTCACCATTTTATTATTCAAGATTTCCGCTGTTGCCAGGTATTAATCAATGTATTATGCGGTTCACTTGGGCAAGCTGTGCAGAGGAGGGTGCCCCTAGGGTTACCACAGTCAAGAGCGAGAAAAGTGTTTTAGACATGTACACAACATGTGGTTTACTATTATCATTAAATGAGGTGAACTGGGACTCTATACATATGGATTTTGAATTGCATAAATTTTGATTGATATCATTTGAAGACTGAGGCTCTGAAAGGCTAGATTTTGTGAAAGACGATACACAGACCAGCTATTACCACATACAATCATACCAGGAAAAGTATCTGAAATGAGCTAGGCAGCTGGCTTTTAAATAGCTAAAACATAACATCAATACTTATTTTGAATAATGGAAAAAAGAGGTAAAAGATGTTGACCCCTGCCTGACAGGAACACGCTCAAAAGTAGAACTGGCCCCCAGGGACCGCCCCAGCTCCACAGTAGCGCCAAGCCCTGCTCTTTCTCCGCCTCTCTGCCTTTCTCAGTACCCCCCACCTCCATTCTCCCCCCTTTTATCTGTCTCAAAAAAAAAAAAAAAGTAAATAATTTTTTTGAGCATTAAGCCACTATGGACAAGCGGCTAGAAAAAGAATTTTCACAAATTCAGGAAACACTTGAGAGGTAAAACCAACATCCTGAGACAGAAGACAGGCCAGCTTTTGACACCAGGTTGGAGCTGCGAGGCCTAAAACGTCCAGCCAGGAAGTGCTTGCCCCTGGTCAGGGCTCCAGAGGCCCCGGCCAAGGCAGGAGAGCGCAGAATTTTCCACGCGCCACCGCAACCAACAGGCCTCTTCATGGGAAATTGGCTGAAAATGTGCTGACCGGCATAAAACTTTTATTAGAATCCTAGAGCAGGAGGCTGAACTTCCAGGGAATGACGGGTCTGGGCGGGCTGGGGAGGGCTCAGCCAGGACCCAGACCGGGGCGCTCGGTCCCCCAGCCGGCCCCCATCCGAGGAGCCTGCGCCCTGCCGTAACTTTGGGGGTCGGTTCCCTGGGCCCCCAGCTCACGATGCCCGCTAGGAACCGGCGCCGCGGCGCCCCAAGGCTGCCTCCCCCCGCAGCGCTGCGCAGTGCGCCCTGGTGGGATGGGGACGCTGCACCCCTGAACCCCCCAAATCCGGCAGGCCTAGGGCTGGAGGCGCGGAAACCCTCACTCCTGCCGAGCTCCCGAGCGGGACAGACTTTCTGAAAGGGGAAAGGGACATAAATCAGGAAATTAAAAAAAAAATAGTTTCTGCACATTTTCAAAACCCACGTTGCGCTCTCTAAGGTCCTTTTCATTTTAACCAAATCAGGGGGAACTTGTCCTCACAGCGGCGAGGCAGATGGAACAATAAATCACAGGCTCCGTTGACTGCCTGCAGTGCGCTCTCCACAGCTGTCACTTTTTTGTCTCTTTGGTTTTAGCTGACATGGTTTGAGGTCCACTGTGAACCAATCTGGACTTTTTTTTACAGTCATATCCATCAAAACGACCAGTGGCCATCAGCCCGCTGCGGCCATCGATCGGGTGGCCCCTGCCCCCGTGCAGGCCGGCATGACCCGGCTCCTAGGTGAGGCTGGGGAGAAGGACCTCGTTTTAGCGGATTTTTTCCTTTTTTTTTTTTTTTTCTTTTGCCTCCAGCTACAGCTGTGATTTTCTGAGCAGTCTTGGCTAACGTTATTAAAGTTGCATCAGGATAGATACAGAGCAAAGCAGATAACAGGCTCCGCGCGCGGGAGCTGGAAAGACCGGCAGCCTCGGGTTCCTGTTGTTGTTTTTTAAGTGCGCGGAGGCGCAGGCGAAACTCGGAGTTTCCAACTCGTTGCTTATTTTGCAAAGTAAACAGGCAAATGTTATGTGCATAACCTTCGCTGTCTCGCTAAAGGTCAGCGCGCCCCTGCTCATTTCCCGGGCTGCCTTTTGGGGGCACTCTGATGCCGGGGATTTCCTCGGGTGTTGGGGAAACAAGACGTGCTCGCCTAACAAAGACTCAATCTACAAAGGCTGCAAAACAAAAACATTGATTACATCTGAATTGGAGTGCGGAAGTTTGCTTCGGGGGTATAAAATATCAGCCCCTTAAGCGCTAAATAGCGAGAGGGCTGGGCTGGGGCCAGAGTGCCCAGGCGCATTCCATAGACATTTCCTGGAGAGGAAGATTCCCTGTGGCCGGCTCCTACAGTAGTCACCCAAGACAGGATGGCAGCGAAAATTCAGGAGATAGGAGGCTAGGTTAAAATAAAGTTTCCCTGGAATTGCATTTTCTTCCATAGTGGCATGTCACGTTAACATCTTTGAAAGTACTTAGGCAGAGATAATTTCATGTATGTACACAAGTTTGAACACAAGAAAGAACCAGGCAAGACACAGAAACACACACACACACACACACACACACACACACACACACACACACATTTATATGTGGGAATAGGGAGCTCATAGATACACAATTAAACAAAAATTGGCTGCTTAAAAATCCCCAGTTAGGTCAGGTTAAATTTATTATATTCTTTTATAGCTGAACTGTATGGTTTTGACTTGAGGTGACAGTTGAAATGCACCAGAAACCTTTGGAATTTCAGTACTATATATTACTATGAGGAAGAAAATAAAGTTCTACCATTAGAAGGGCTTGCCTTAAATGTTCAAGGAAAAAAAAATGTTAATTTTTCCCTGCAATCTTTTTCTTAAGTATGGAGTGAGTTACATGGGCAGAACAGCCAGCTAAGTGTAATATCAACATAGCTGGGAAGCATCTGTCCTTGCTCTGTGTTAGAAATTGTCAGATTGCTGTAATGCAATAGGGGAAGATTGCTCATAGTTTTAAGTGAAAACACCTACTTTGGATAATGTGCATTGTTGTCCTTCTGAAGAATATCTTCTGGGCAAGAATCGGAGCCAGGTGTATTTTTTGCTATGAGCATTATTGACCATTGATAATGTCCACCAGGACAGAACATGAATCTTTTTATGCAAGGCTGCCAAAGGCTGTCCAAAGTTCAATTCCAAGTGAGATGGAAAGGGGAGGATTTTTTTCCCCCAGAAAAATTTCTCCATTTTTTGAGAGGGGTGTATTCATACAGTTCCTTTTGAGTTTTCCTATTCAAATCACCTCTGACTTTAAAAAATAGATTAAATGTGGAATCCACTCTGGAAATGGTATCTGTGTGCAGTGGCAAATGCCCTGTGCTATGTCAGGTGTCTGCAGTGGATTTTGTAATCCTCGGCACCTTCCTGGCAATCACAGTAAAAAGCGCCCCTTAAATTGTGTAGGCCATCAGCAAATGCCCGGAATTACCTCTGACTGGGCCCGGAGCTGAGCAGTGCTCTCTGCTGTCTTATCACTGCTGTAATGACATTGAAATATGCAGTGTCGCCACAGCCACTCTGCAGGTCAGAGGTACAATTCTCTGTACCATTTCTGGAGCGTGGTCTTGTAAGGAGGCAGCGAGCATCTGGCCTGACTGGCTGTGTGGTTGCAGGTGAAGTAGTTTTATCTGGGCACCAAAGGAGAAAATGCAACACAAAACAAAAAGAACAACCAACAAACAAAAACTTAACGCAAGTCCTGATAAACAGGCCGTATTTCTGTGTGCTCCCTAATTTCTGTTTGATGGAAATATGCCAGAAGTGTCTAGTTATCAGAATGTAGAGTCAGGGTCTTAAAGGGCTGGTGTCCAGAGTTACAACTGTATGCATATAAATGCAAGAAATTAATTTCCGATTCCTAGGAAAGCCGTGATAACAGGTTCTGTATTTTTTCATTCTTTGGCACAAAGAATTCAAGAAAAGGAGACAATGCCTCAAATTCTGCCCTAACCACAGAGCCACGGTCTTCCAGCTGCGTTCCCAGCACACAGGGGCATACTTGAAGGCAGTTAAGGAATCTGCTCTTTGGTTTGCATGACATAGTTTTCAAATCATCCAAACTGTTAAAAAGGAAGCAGAACACCTTTCTGAGCCAGCGTCGTTTGTCGTTCAGTTCTGGCCTCTATCCGTCCGTCTGCACGCTAGGAGCTCGGTGACCGGCATTGTCAGCTCAAGATGAGATTGTATTTTTCACCGTGACTGAAAACACTCCCTGATGGTTGGGCAATTGTTTTATTTCTATTTTTCACTTGACTCCAACCCCTAGTGCAAAAGTACCAGAGCAACCAGAGGGTCACTGGAGCTCGATTTTTCTTGCATTTGTCATCCTGAGGATAGGATTCCTACCTGCTCCTTTAACCAAACGCTTGAGAGCCACAGCAGGGCTGGACAGGATCTCCTCGCAGGGGATTCTACTGATCAGCACCACGTTTAGGTATTCAACGGAATTTTGCAGATCCCTTCTTGAGACTGCTTATATTTTGCTTTTATTTTATGTGCCAAATTTACAACAGAAAAAAAAAGACAATATTTAGATGTCTGCACTTCTGTCAGGACATAAGACTTAAAGGGGGACAGATTTTTCCTATTTTAGGTCTTCAAAGGAGCAAAAAGAAAAAAATAACATGGATACTGTATTTCTTCAAGCTTTCTTCTAATGTCTCTTAAATCACTCACCATTTATTAAGTATAAATCCTGCAGTGTGCTTCCAAGAATAGTACCCAGAAATGGAACACACACACAAAAAAAAAACAGAGAGGAATTTACAAATAAGTGTTATCCAGGATGGGAGCTTAAGGTTGACCGCAGTGCAGCGGCTGGATACATGGATGTGTTGTAGGTAGCACGCACAGGTAACCAGCGAACTTGAGCAGTCTGTCCGCTTTCAAGAACCACAGCCAATGCTAGGTGTGGCTGGTGGTGGCCTTTTTCATGCTATTCACATTACATCCTTTTTTTCTTTTAAAACAGCACGGCCAGCTGTGGCCAGTAATTGTGTGTCTTTGTTCTAGGGGCTTTCTAAAGAGCTCATCAATAGGGTAAGCATGTATTTGCAGAGTGTTTTTCATCCACTCAAAACAAGTGGGCTGCACCATCACATGAGCCCTCTTGGCCGGCAAACAGTGCTCCTTGTCCAGGAAGTCAAATGCCTGTAACTGTGAAGAGGGCCGACCCAAGTGTAGAGCCAGCCTTTCTCTTTGCAACATTTGAATATCTTAAGTAGAGAGTTGCTGTGAGCAAAATGAAAACATGTCATGTGCCCAGGTGACATTTTGTAGCAAACAAGGAAATCACAACCCAGGAAGTGTTGTATTTTATGCCAACAACAACCTGACAGGTTTCTCTGTAAAGAAAACATGACACTTTTCCAAATATCAGAGGAGGCGTCCACTGCTCAAGGGATTGCTGTCCTGTCACTGAACTGGAAGGTCGCAGGCTGGCTTCATGATTTCTGTGGTTTCACAATGTGGAGGTGGAGGGGTTTGCACGCTGAATGCTGTAGGCTAAGGGAAATCTTCCCCTTCATCTTGGAAAACAGTGACAGGAGGAAAAAGGTCCTACGTTGACAGCAGTAACCTCTAGGTTGAAAGACTCTGCCCTAAGCAAGGTAAGTAAAATTGCCCATGTGAATGCATTGCCAGGGCTGTCCTGTGTATGGGAAGGGCTAACATTAGTGTGCAAAGCATCCTCCTCCCCCTGCCCCTGGGAGTTCTACTGTAGATCAGGGCAGAAGGGATTCTTACTACGGATAAAAAAAAATTCCTGTTTCATAACAGCTTCGGACCCCATGTCTCTCCACCTCTACTCTGTGTGCTGGAGATGATCAAATGCACTCTCGCTACGCCATGTCCTCCAGATGGGGAGCTAGCCCAAAAGGGCCACACACTGGCATTCAAGGGAACTTGCTTTTTGGAAACTGCTGTAGAGAGGCTTTGAGGTGTCTTAAAGTGCTTATGGTCATTCTGTCATTTCCCAAAAGTGCACAGCAGGAGAGAAGCTCCGAAGGCACCTGTGAGCAGTGCACACCTCCGGACTGGGGCAGGTGTGCCCGGCGTGGCCTGAGCCCCCGAGTGTTCTCCGACAATCAGGAGAACAAGGGAGGCAGCGCTAATGAGAATACAAGACTGACAATGAAGACACAGTTTGCTTCCCTTTCACAGTGAGGAGACTCGACTTTGAACCCTGATAAATGTTGATGCCCTGTTTTTATCTGGTCTCAGCTGTGCTGCTGAAATAAAAAAAAAAAATTCTTTCAACCAATGTCTTCTAAGAGTGGGGTTCCATTTTAATTAGTAGAAAGCCAAAATGTCCCTTGCCATGTCAACACATAATTTTCTTTGAGCTAAAGTAAAACAGGCTGCTGCCTACAACTAGGAAGAAAAATAAAATATAATAATAATAAAAAAAAAACCCATGCTTGAAAGCAGAGAGCAGAGTTGAAGCCCATTTGCTCTCCACACACCGCAGACACACCCCTGCCTGGCCTCCCCAGGCCTCCACAGCCCTCCCCACTCCTTAGACTGTAGGTGATATACTTCCTGTTGCCCCTTTTATAAGCAATAAGAATTTAATAACTGAGGGCAACTCTATAGCAATATTTATATGGGTCAAGTGGCTTAAAAGTATGCAATAAATGTAAAGTTATGAACCACATTGCCCCTTTTTAAATAATGCAATGAGCACGGAGATATTATGTTTCATATTCTGGAAAAAGGTGTTTCGGGCTAAGCTCTTGGAGTACAGCAGACATGAAAAGTTATACTGAGCCCATAACAGAGTCACTGCCTGCTTAATATGGTGTGTTATGTAGAGCTCCTCATCCTAATCTCAACCCACAGCAAGAGGGTCCCAGATGGTATCAACAAAACCTCAGCTTCTCATTAGCAATCAGCAGATTCTCCTGGTGTCTGCTAGTTTCCAATCAAGGCGAGAGCCTCCACTCCTCATGGGAAGCCCAGTAGGATAATAGAAATAATGTTGCCTAATCAGTGGCGAGCACTTGAGATCCCACATTCATAACGGGCTGGAGAGAATTTGGTGGAGTTGCCGTTCAGCATTTTCACAAGTTCCAGGAGCCCGGGAACACACAGGCACAAGGGTGGCAGGAGGCGAGAACTGAGGACACAAGGTCCCCATGAGAGACTGGATGCCCCACTAGCTCTGAAACCCTCTCAGGTCATGGTGGGAGGGGCTCCTTCCTCATTCGGATGTTTGTGGGAAGTTACATTTCCTGGGCAAGTCTGAACAACACGAGGCGCTGTGGGTCGCATTCTAGTGCAGGTTATGCCGTCGGCAGTGATGACGGTGACTTCAAGCGGCGGCTGTTAGCTCTGCACAGGAATGGAATTGTGTCTGAGGTGGCCTGGATGGCATTGCCCAAGCCACGTGAGGGGCTTGACAGAATTTAGAGGAGCAGGTGCAGGCCAATTCTTCCCAGTGCTGGCAGCCCGACATCACCTGTCCACTCAGCACCTCACCAGGCCGAGCCCGGGCTCACGCCGTCTACTACCTCCTGGCTCAGTGCCTGTCCTCAGGGACAATGTGTCAGCCTGGGGGCTTCAGTGTCCGTTGCCACATCTGGCCACCCACCTGGATGGAAGCTGGCTGACAAGCACCACCATGCCTAAGTACAGGGCCACTCAGTGTTGACACGGGGGCGTCTGGCCCTGAGATGTACCCACTTACCAAGAAGTGCATTTGGAGCCTGCTGGTCCCAGCTCCCCTTCTTCTGCTGCGGTAGTCACCTGGTCCACACCTGTGCTGGGCCAAGGCTTGTGTCCCGGCTCTGCCCAGAGTACCTAGGCCTCAGCAGCCACCCCCAGCCTGAGGAGCGCAATGCCTGCAACAGAGAGACTTTTTTTGTGGTTACAGAGGAGAAAAAACATCACAGCCAGGCTCCACCAGGATAGATGTCCCCTGGGCAGGCTTCAGTGTGGACACACTGGTCCACGATAGGACTGGAGGCAGGATCCCCCCAGCAGGCTACACTCAGAGGCAGCCTTTCCCAGCCCCTCTCCAGACCTAATCACAGACACCAGGCCAGTAGGGAAAGCAGAGAAGAGGCTCAGGGGGCCGGAAGAGCTCTCTGAGGGAGGCCTCTCCCTCTCACCTCCCGACAGGGACCAGCAGGCAGCCAGGGCAGGGCCAGCGCACGGCCCGAGTGGCCCCATCTCGGTGGGGCTGGAGTGTTGCTCCTCTGTCAGCCTTGCTGGGCTGGCTGTGAAGTCACAGCCCAGGGGTTCTGGAGGGGGTTTTGAGAATGGGCATGATTCCCGGGCCTGTGTGTCTGCTGTGTTGGTCATCTTCTCCGTGGTCAGCATAAGGACCACTGAGGCATGACTTG
Organism: Gorilla gorilla gorilla; assembly: GCF_029281585.2. Lineage (NCBI taxonomy): Eukaryota > Metazoa > Chordata > Mammalia > Primates > Hominidae > Gorilla > Gorilla gorilla. The sequence continues at coordinate 140,855,075 of NC_073232.2, forward strand.
GACACTTTGTAGATTATTCACAGAAACAGCATTCATTCCCTCTCTGGTTCCCCTTTCATATTCAGCCCTGGCCTCTGTACTAGGGGAGAGAGCAGATCTGAGAAACAGTCTGAGCCTGGTATAACTAGGAAGGTGTCCATGCTGACGTGAATCCCATGTTCAATGTCCATGTCTACCATACGTACCCTTTTATTATTCCTTGTTCTTCTTTCACCTGGGGCCCGCGCTGCTCTCAGGCCAACAGACTGCCTCTGTTCCTATGCAAAGCATGTAGACTTCCTGACTGCTAACTTCTCCATAGAAGGAAATAAGGAAAAAAGGGAAGAAGGGAGGAGGGAGGGACAGAGGGAAGGAGAGAGAGAAGGAACAGCATATAAGCTAAATTACATTAGGTGTTTCAACAACATAACTCCATACTGAAGTTTTATTTTTGCAGATTGTCTGCAATTATTTCTGTTTTGTGGAAATGACAGCTCTGTTCCAGACTATTATTTTCTTAACGAGAGCTTGCAATACAGAGTAGAAATCAAGTGTTTAATTAAAAAGAAAAGTTCTGCATTTTCTTTTAGTAGGCAAAGGCAGGAAATGCCTTATTTGAACTCAACATATTTCTTTAGGCAGAAACATCCTATGAGCTGCATGTAGACTTGAAAAATCTGAGAGTGCTAGGACTAGAAGATTACCCCTGGTACGTTCCCTCCCTTCCTATTATCTCCCTTGCTAATTAAGATCACTGAGCTTGTGACAGCATCTGCAGTGGTGTGAAGACTGCACATCTAGAAATGCCTGTCCTTCAGAGAGAAGGGCCAGCCCAAGGCCAGCTCATGCCCTGCCATCTTGACCACCTTGTGAAGCCTTTTAGACTTGGTATCTCCTCCTGACTCCCCTTCCTGCACACTCTTCTATTAGACACGTGACAAACACCTTCCCCACTTCACTGTGAGCACCATTCAGGGCAGGGACCAAGGCACTCAGCAAATATGTGTTAAGTGAATGATACATAAGTCAGCAGAAGCTCCTAGGTGTTCAGGGCATCAGGAAGGATACTTTCAGCCTTGCTTTGTTCTCACGGAAACCCTGAGAGGGTACCACGCGGTGATTGGACTGTAGTGCCGAGGAATCACGTTGAATTCTGAAGGGTGGCTTGGTGGAGGAGGGCTGAACATAGCAGAGGAGTTGCCACTCTGCAAATGCAGCTGAGATGATGGAGGCTGTTCCAGGAGGGAGGATCTGTGTGCGCAATGGACCTGGACCAAAAGCGTGCACAGGGCTGAAGTTGCACTTAACCTGGACCCCATCCCAGCTCTCCTGCCCGTTTGCCATTGGAACCTAGGCCAGTCACTTCCTCAGAACCTCAGTTTCCTCATGTGTGAGATGTGGACAATTGTAGCTCCTACCATCGGGGTTATTGCAAAGATGAGTTGAGCTGAGGAATGGAAAGGACTCAGTGCACATCCTGTGCATTGGCAGTGCGCTATAAATATAATTCTCAGTTTATTCATTTAGCACCAGGGTCGGCAAACTTTTTCTGAAAAGGACCAGATGGTAAATATCTTCAGCTTTGCAGGCCATATGGTCTCTGTTGCAACTACTCAACTATGCCATTGTGGTGTGAAAGCAGCCATAAATAATATGCAAATGACTGGGTGTGGCTGTGTGCCAATAAAACTTTATTTACAAAGACAGAGGGCCAGATTTGATGTGCACACTGTCATTTGCTAACTCCTGATTTAGTACATTATTCCTACTACTACCACCCCCACCTCCTAGATACCAGTATGGAATCTGTTTTGCCAGGGGTCCTGGGCTAGTCTTGGTCAGCATAAATCCTGCTGCCTAGGGGCATTTTAACTGTTCGCAGAGATCAAGGTCCCATTAATCTGAAGACATTCCATTTTGTATCTAACTCAGTTCAGTTTTACATGCACCATTGTGAAAGGAAAAAGCTTTGTCACTATTCATGATATTGTTCATGATACAGTAATGTTGCTGCCATTCACAGAGCTAGTCCGGGCTCTTCACCTGTGTCTCATTTCAGTCCTTTTTGAACCTTTGCTTATCATGAGCACAGTGAAGGAAAAAGTCATGATTGGAGGAAGAATTGAAATAGCAGACAATTTCAGGTCATTCTAGGAATATGATCTGTCTAACAGAACTGTCAGATATTTCGTTTTTTAAAAATACTCTTACTGTAGTAATCTGTGTTCCTTCAAAAATCGAATTGATAGGCACTAAGTCAATCTTGGTTCTTCAATTAAATTGAAGCGTCATTGTAGAGATATTTTCTCATGAGTTTTTCCGTGAGCTAACTTGCGGTTGCTTTATTTTTAAGGAAACACAACAACATGTCCCAGCCCCAGCGCTGGGTGGTGAATGGATGTGAGATGGTCAATACCTGTGTTCAGGTCAACAGTAAGTCATTGAGGCACTGAGTGTGAAACAGGATCAAATGTCCTCAGGGAAGGACCATGCAGTAAGACAGGGCGGCCATATGGGGAGCTCCAGGGTCCTGGGGAGGGACCCCAGAGGGAGCAATCTGATTGGAAGAGGAGTGGACTCTTGATGGAGATCTGCATAGGAGACACGCACGGCTTTCTTCAGCCACGCTTGTTTTCTGGAGTGGCCGTGGTGAGAGAGGGGCTGATGGAGATTGGGGAACACCGGGGTGCCCTAGTCCTGCCCCCTGCAGTGCCCCTTTCAGCGTCTTTACACAGAGAAAGAGTCTGGATGAGGGGAGACAGTTTCCCTGGTATGATTCTTTCCAGAAGGGATGATGAGCACAGGGTTGAAGAAATGGCTTCCGCAGAGCAATGGAAAATTGTTGCATTATGGTGTGTGCAGAAAACCACAAGTATGGAGGACGCAATGTACAGGGGCAGTGCGGGGCAGGAGAGACTGAGATAAATGCGACAGCAATGGAATTGAGCTTTCTATTGGGAGTGATGGCTGTCCAGGCTAGAATGGTGGATGGCAGGGCAAGGGAACCTGGCCACAGCTGAGTGGCTGGACCAAGCCAGTGCTCTGGGAAGAAGGGAGCTAGAGGGCAGCCTAGGAAACCAGCATGCTCCCATGATGGCGCCTAACACCTGCACGTGTCTTTCTGATCTCCACGGGGTTACCCTCATTCAATCATTCAATAATCATTTATTAAGTCAATTGTTATGAGCTGGGCATGTGCTCCTCCTGGAAGATACAGAATTGGAATATGGACCCTGGCCTCAAGGGGTTCACAGTCTAGTGGGAAAGAAATGTTTGGTGACTTATTTGGTCAACAAATTTTTATGGAGCACCTATTATGGGCCAGGGGCTTGGTGGGCACTGGGAATCCAGCTGTGAATCGCAAGTGTGATTCCTGCCCTCCCAGCTCTTGTCTGCTAGTGGGAGGGCCCATCCTCTGCAGGGATCCATGCACTCCCTGTTCTGACACCTGCAGACTCTGGGCTCCACTCTTTGATTAAAGACAGCTCAGGCCTCCATCCCTCATAGAGCTGGGAGGCCCCTGCTCTCTGGGCCGGGGTCTGGGGGCTCGTGTCCCTGTGGTTTTGGCAGAGTGTGGGGTCTCCACTCTGGCCCATCATGCTGGGCTCAGGGGTTGGCCTTGGTCACTGACTGTGCTTGCGGCCCATTGCTCTGGGCTCTGGAGAGTCCTTCACTTTCCCAAAGTGCCCCTCACAGGAGGCCCTTGTGTATGTAGACTTTATTACTATTATTTTTAATTGATATAGAATAATTGCACATATTTAGGGGCACAGTGTGATTTTTCAGTACACGTATATAATGGGTAATAATCAAATAGGGTAATGAGTATATCCGTCACCCAAACATTTATCACTTGTTTGTGCTGGAAACATTCAGAAGTCCTCTCTTGTGGCTATTTGAAAATATACAATGCCATGTTAACTGAGGTCACCCTGCAGTGCTGTGGCGCAGTAGAACCTGTTTCTCCTGCCTCACTGGAATTTAGCCACCTCTCCCTCTTCCTTTCTTCTCTTACCAATCCTAGTATATTAAGACATTTGCTGAAGGTTTCACACTGGAGGGGTGTCTCGGGAAACGCAATGCAGGCACCCTCTCCTCAACTCCTGTCGACACTTCTTTCTAGTATGGCCAAGGCCTGTCCCCACGCAGCCAGTCTCCCTAAGGCCCTGGAACTCTGGTGGAATTCACTTGGTTTCTCTCAGTTCCCTTTGTAGAAAGACCACAGTCAGAAGGACCAACATTACCCTGAATTAAGGGCACTGAAGCCCGGGGCTCTGGTTTGCCCTGAGATTCTGGTAGTTCCCTCCTCCCCCTCGGCCAAGGCTTTTATATCCTTAAGGGGCACTCCTTTGGCAAATGAGGATGCAGTATCTGCTGTGCTCCAGACAACACCCTGTCTTCCCTCCTTCCTGCAGAGAGTGTGACAATGCATCACTTGGTCAAAGATAGAAAGTGTCTTCCCTGTGTGGGCTCAGGCTGATGGATCTCATGTGTGAGGGATGGGGGTCTGCATTCCCTTTTTGCTGGCATGAGTATCCTAGGTCATTGGAAGTGTCTCTGTGGCTGAGGATGGCTTTGCCGCTGCCCAGGTGTCATGGGTTTACCATCTCTCCTGGGTTAAACTCCATCTTTGCACCTGCTGTGCCTGGCAGACTCCCAGGAGGGCAGGTGAGACATGGCTGTGTCCCCACCCAAATCTCATCTTGAATTCCCACATGTCATGGGAGGGACCTGGTGGGAGGTGATTGAATCATGGGGGCAGGTGTTTCCTGTGCTGTTCTTGTGATAGCGAATAAGTCTCATGAGATCTGATGGTTTTATAAGGGAGAGTTCCCTTGCACAGGCTCTCTTCTCTTGTCTGCCACCATGTGAAACATTCCTTTCACCTCCTGCCATGATTGTGAGGCCTCCCCAGGCACATGGAACTGTGAGTCCATTAAACTTCTCTCTTTTGTAAATTGCCCAGTCTCAGGTATGTCTTTATCAGCAGCATGAAAACGGACTAACACACCATCTATTCAGCCAGCCTTCACTGGACATCCCCTTGTACCAGAAAATGGGCATTTGGCATGGCATCTGACGAATGAGGTGCCTGCCTTGGGAAGCTGACCACAAGAAGCCTGCATTTGCTGAAGGCCTTGTTATGGAGAGGCCCTGGTACAGGGACTTAGTTATTGCTTGATGGGTCAGTTGTTGCTTGGTGTGTGTGGTTGTCTGAGGCTCACATCCAGGCCTGACTTCTTGCAGCTGATGCTCGTGTTATCTCCCGTTTTCAGAAATGGAAACTGAGGCAAAAGAAGGTCACATCCCTTGCCCCAAGTCACATGTGGCTGACCCCAGTTCCTTACTTCAGAACTTACCCTCGTAACTGCTGCACTGAATGCTTTGCAGGAGCATCATGGGGATGTTACTGACTTTGCTCACAATACTACCTTCGCTTATGGGAAGACAAAACTTTTCTCAAAAGCGTCTTTCCAATAGGTTGAGCATAGCGTGTTTTGGAGCTGTGGCCAGACTTCCACACTCAGAAGTGTGAGAGCCACCCCTGGAAAGATCCCAGCACTCTGACTTTCTACCCAGGCCAGAAATGGTACAGAGTTGGAGGATTGGAGGTTCTCCATTCAGAACTGGCCATGGTAATATTACCTGGGAAAGATTCAGGTGGTGTGACCAGAGCCAGCAGCTGCATCACGGCACCCATTTTATCCACCCCTCCCCTCATTTACTGTACAACCCACCTGGAACAACCACCTAAAAGCTTCATTGTGGACAGATCGGTAGTCAACACGTTTGTGGAGACATTGGTGGAGCACAGTTGAGCTCTGGAGCATGAGGGCTACGTTCCTTTTCTTGTAGATCTTAGCCTTTTGTCAAGAGCAAGTAAAACAGATTTTGGCTAGGAACAAAACTTTCTCTGAACTTCCTCTACCAGACATACAGACTTTGAAATGGTTCTCATCCTAACCATGGAAAATATTTTTAAATTTAAATGATCTCTGTGATGCTCCTGGTTACTATTTATTTGTTCCTTGTCTACACATCTATTATCATTAGGTTTTTTTTCTGTAGCATAATATGGTCAATAAAAGTGGTTTGTTTCCTAAAAAAAAAAAAAACAGAAAACAAAAAGCGTGTTGGCTTGAGGTGGTGCTTGGAACTGGAGCTGAGCTGGCTCTTCTCAAGGTGGCAGAGGGGAGGGTGTGAAGCTTGCATCAGACCTGGTTCCGTTTATTCTCTGCCATTAACCAGCCAAGCAAACTTGGGTGTGGTGAATTATTAAACAATAAATTTATCATATTTCCTCTCTCTGGGCCTTGGTCATATCTCCCAAGCCCTAGAAAATTCTCACTGTGTGAGGGCCAGGAACCGGACTAGAAGATCCTTGGAAAACTTTCTCTGGCATGTGATTCTCCAAAAAGATGCATGGATGACATCTTGCCAGACCCTCCCTTAATTACATCTAGTGAATCCTTTCAACTTTCTCCTTTTGTTGCAGGGCAGGTGAACCCCAGAACAAGGGCTTAGCCCAGGAGGGATCTTGGCTTCACCCAGAAAGAGATTCAAGGGCAAACCAGCGGTGTTAGACAGCAATCTTTTATTAAATGGGAGCTGCTCCTTGCAGAGCAGAGCTAACTCAAAGGCGGTGCACCCAGACCCACACTTCTGGGCTATTGGCAACTGTACTTATACCTACTTTCCTGTTACATGCAAGTTAAGGGGTGGGTTCATGTAAACTGAGGGACAGGTTATTGAGAACTTTCTAGGAAAGGGGTGGTAACTTTTGGGTCATTGTCACGGGTCATTGGGACAGTAGCTTCTGGGTTGTTGCCGTGGCACCTGTGGACTGTCATGATGCTGGTGGGAGTGTCTTATGCTAATGAGCAATGAGGGTAGCCAGGGATCACTTTCCTGGCCATCTGCTGGTTCCTGCTAGTTTTTTTACTTTATCCTGTCTGGACTGGGAAATAAGTCCTGGTGGTCTCCTACCTCACTTTGAAAATTATGGTTATCCTTGTGACACAAAACAGGCATGGAAGAAAAACGTCATGGTCAGTCCCTTGTACAGAGCTCCACTGATGCCAGAGAAAGCTGAGAGCTAATCCTGAGGAAGAGAATTTGGGGCATTGTGGATTCGTGCCTGGGAGAGATGGGGGAGATTCATGACCAAGGGTTAAGTTGCTCATTTTGACAAAAGAGGGAAGCCATTGTATGTGTGGCTGGTGGGGTGGGGGCACACATCTGCACCTGCTATCCAGAAACCACAGACTGATGGATTTTTATTTTGGAAGGATTGCATCAACCAGGAGAGAAGACCACTTGGAGGAGTGGGACCCTGAGCCGAGGTGATCCTTGGCCATGAAAGGTGAGACCCACTTTCTTAAAGAAGAGATGAGCGGGAGGATGTTAGAGAGGAGAGAGAAATGTCCATTATCAATGGAAGAGTAAGGGATGCCTTTGCTATTCAGATTTCTAAGAGAAGTTTAGGGAGAACAAAATGGTTATACAAGTGGTAAAAGATCAAGCTCAGAACCTGTGGATGGTTTACATTTGCCAATTTCTCAGCTTCTTGATTGTGTAAGGACAATTTTACAAAATATTACATGCAACTCAGAGCTTTCAAGATATCAGTTATATTCTTACTGCCTAAGATACCGTCTTTAAAAAGGAACTTCTAACAGCCTGAGAAGGCTGAGCCAGCACGGGGGCATGCAGCGAGTTCCACACACAGACACAGCTTTTGAGGCTGGAACACCTTCTGAGCTGCGCCGTCATTTTGATTTTTTTTTTCATCGAGCCTAAAATGTGATCATTAGTAACACGCTGATGTATCCCTAAATTTGTTCTACTTCACAAGGCTCCTTCCCAACTAATTTAGAACAAAACTTGTTTGACATTTGCTCTGTACTTGGGTTCACAAATGTCATTTTTGTCCAAAGGAGCCCACAAAACACTGAAACAAACTCTATTTACACAAATATCTTCAGACTTAATAAACAGCTACCACCCAGAGCAGGGCTGGTGGAGTAGTGGTTGAGTCCAAGACCCCAAGAACGGCCAATGGAGCTATGGGAATGAGGCTGTCTTAAGTCAGGAGGAGCTGCCCTGACCCTCAGCGAGGCTGCTAGGGGCTTCTTCCCGTCCTCATCCTCAGTGTAGGCAGACCCTCAGCTGGAGAAAATGGTGACATCCTGGAACCACAAGAAAAGGCATCCGGCCAGAGCGACTGTGGGTGATCAGGTTGGATTGCTCTGAGTCCACTGACTCTGAAGTGGCTGCAGTGGTGACAGAAAAAGTCCCATAAGTAAAACAAACATTCTTAAGAATGCTAATATGTTGGTTCTGGCCAGGGGAATTGTGGCAAGCACCTTCTGCAGATAGAAAGGGATGTCTGGATGCATTGTGATCTGTACGTCTCAGTAACGGTGTTACCTCTGCAGCAACACCACAGCAGAGGTCTCTGAAGCCTGTAGAGTCGAACACACTCATTCTTCTCAACCCCTGGAGACCGGGAGCCCAGAACTAGAAGACCGCTGTCCTGCAGGAGGAATTACAGAGGCAGCATTGGGTTGTCAGAGAGGCTTCTGTCTGGCATTTTGTGCAATTGCATTGTCAGAGCTCAGCACCGGGTGCCTCCCTCTGCTTTATACACACCTGCTTGACACACACAATTGGATGCTCACAGTGAGGGAAGCGTCCCTGGAGAAGGCAGCCTCCTCAGTCACAGGGTGACCTAAGGCAAGGATGGACCTCTTTCAGCCCGACTTCCTTTTGCTTTTGGTTTTGAAGGAAGCATTTTTACTACTTAGTAATGTTTGAGCAAAGTGTTTTGTGAAGGAGACCAAACACAGTCTTTGGTGCAAGGATATGATGAAGGTTCCCAAATAAAAATGCACAGGCCCCTCGTGATGCGGGTCCCTAAGTGCCAGCTGTCATTCTCCACCCGCCTGTCGTCTTAAAACTAACCTTTCTGTCACCTCTGCATGTCTTCTCCCTTGTCCTGTTTTGCAGAACCAAGCTGAGTCAGTGTTTCAAGCGGGGTGACATGTTAATAGCTTAATAATAGTATAATCTCACCAATAATAATATGCTGTCACCCTGTCTGAAGCACAATGTTTACAGGAGACGTGGTAATGTATGATGACAGTAATTTGAATAAAAATGAATTTACTGCTCTTGTCTCATTTGCAGTAAATTTTCACATCTTTCATGCACAACCGCTGCTCTATGACCTCTCTCATCATTGTGTTTGTGGCGGTGGTGGCGGCTGGCTTTAAAGTGAAAGGCAGGCGAATGAAACAGAAGCCTGCAGCTAATAACCGATCTCCAGAAAGGAGTTCACGCTGTAGCTTCTAGAAAAATCTTTCTTCGCTTGTTTGCCAAGATGAAGCCGCATGGGCTGGGCTGTTTAATTAATACAAGCTGGAGGTGCCGACTGGGGAGGGGATGTGGACACATAGGATTGTGGATTGACAATTACAGAACGATTGCCATTAAAACACGTTGGGGATGGCGGGTGCTTGAAATACAGGGGGCCCTCGGTAATGCGGTGGACTCAGTCAGTTTCAGGGAGTGGCCTTCTGCCCATCAGATCACTTGGTACCTTCGGGTTTTTGCCCCCCCCAGGGGATCTCTACTTTCCTGAGGCAGCTACGGCTTCAAACATGCACCCCTCAGGATGCTCCTTCCTCCCACCCCACCCCCGCAACACAGGCAATGTCTTCAGAAAGGCAGATCCCAGCCTGTGGTCACCCTGGGTGTGTGCGCCAGGACACCATTTGCAAAGACTCGTCGCAGGAGGCCCCTGGGCTGCCTGGTACCGCTGCATTCTTTGTGGCGAAAAATTAATATGTGAATAATTGGTCTCAAATGAAGCTGTGAGTAAATTATGTTGAGTGTGGAGAGAAGAAAGTTATGACATCCTGCTGACACGCTTGTACTGGATATAATTTGATGGAATGAGGACAACAAATTAGAATTTGCGGAAACTTAAACAGGGACAGAGAAGTGGTTCTAAACACGCGCCGAGCTTCAGATGTGCACAGTGGACGGGCTGGCAAAGGGGATGAGATGCTGCTGGTCTTGATGGGCCTGGGGGTAAACATGGGCTTGGCTGTGGATGCTGAGGGATTGCAGCCACACTGCTACCCACAATGCAGAACACAAAGGCACCCATGTAAGACGTTCTATGAGCAGAGTAATGAAGGCAAGGACTTATCACATACACACAAAGAGCATCAGAGTTAATGGCACAGGATCTGGAAATGGAACATGAAGTTAATTTGCTAGTTCTAGGATCATGGTTTTTGTTTTTTTTTTTTTTTTTAGACGGAGTCTCACACTGTCGCCCAGGCTGAAGTGCAATGGTGCGATCTCTGCTTACTGCAACCTCCACCTCCTGGGTTCAAGCAATTCTCCTGCCTCAGCCTCCCAAGCAGCTGGGATTACAGGTGCCTGCTACCATGCCCAGCTAATTTTTTGTGCTTTTAGTAGAGACAGGGTTTCACTACGTTGGCCAGGCTGGTCTTGAACTCCTGACCTCATGATCCGCCCTCCTTGGCCTCCCAAAGTCCTGGGATTACACACATGAGCCACCGTGCCCGGCCTGGGATCACATTTTGACATAAGCACCTGTGTCATTTAAGGCTTTAGAATACGCTAGCAGTGAACGCTAAGAATCACTTTGTAAATGTGTGACAAGAAGTAAATTTCTTGCACTTAAAGCTGGAAGAATGGAGAGACAACTTATTTGTAAATTAACCTTAAAGGAGCTTGGAAGTTTTTCAAAAGCTGCCTAGACATGAAATAAGACCACATCCTTCCTATCTCTAGAATTACTGAAACACCATGTAGCCCAATCAGCATAGATTTTTTCCCAGAAAAATGGCTTCAAAGAGCCTCATTGTCATTCTCCCATCCCTGATTCCCAAATCATTGCACTTTCTTTAAGAACAGAAAATGTAGTTGACAATCAGATATACAGGAAGTAGTTTCTACGATAAACACCACACTTTGTGCTGGCCTTATTTCCTATGTAACAATGGTTGCTATGCTTGATGACAGGAAATATCTGCAAAAAAGTCACTGTAGGTATGCTGAATGCATAACATTAAAATCACATTTCGTATGAATGTCCACTGCTCTGGCATGATTAGTAGTTTCCAGTTCTTTATTTTCAGTTACCTGTTTCTACCAGAACATTTCATAGACATGACTGATGTTTTACCCTATAATACATCAGATGATTGTCATTTAAGAACCCACTTTTAAGAATGAGATAAAAGGTACAGTATTTGATTAAGAGCTATGTCTGTTTCCTCATTGCAGTAGGTAAGGCTTACATTCCCATCACATAATTTTGTTAATTTATGCCAAAATAAACCCTGCAATTTGACATCTGAAATAATTCCCTTAAAGAAGACTCAATACCTTAGAAAAATGTCAAATCCATGGGTCCCTTATCCTCTCTCAGGTTTGATGTTGCTCCTGAGTTCTTAGAGTTCAGTTCCTCCCGAATTTTGGGGTGCTGTCCTTCTCAGTTCTCCTGTCCCAGGATCTCTTTCTCTGGCCTGCCTGGCTCCTCCTGTGCCTGAGGGTGCTGGTTCCCCGAGGATCTCTCCCTGGTATCCTCTGCCCCCTCCCCTGCTGTTTTCTTCACTTCTGTAGCCTCTGGGCTCCTTCTCCATCGGTGTCCATCAGTGCCCCAGGCCTACATCCCTGTCTCTCCCTACCACCCGTTCTCAGAGTGACGGTCAGATTAATCACCCCCAATAATTGCTTTAATTTCATTTCATGTGCCAGGCAAGTGGGAGCTTCTGCAAGCTTTTGCAAAGACTTTTGGGAAGGGCCAGACTGCTGGAGACCTCAAGGCAGGGTAAGGATGTTTCTCTGTCCTCTCCTCAGCCTAACCCACCTTCTCTGTGTTACTGACAGACCTCCATCCAGATGTCCACCATGGCTCTGTGAGCACCGTTCTTTCATCTGTGTCACACTTGCTCCCCTCCTCCCCAGTTCTCAGGCTTAACCCAAAAGTTTGAAACTCTCATTTTATGGCAAGTAAGGTGAACTCTACTTTTCAGAGTGAACCTCTTGCTTTACACATTACTAAAGAAATAGATGATTCACAAATATGCATGTTTTAGCCATACAGTCTTGTGATAAGGAACTGTGTTTGCTATAGAAGCCTCCTGGGGGGCTGTGGACAGAAATCAGTTTAGGGATGTATGGGTTTTTTTGGAGTGGGGCAGAGAGGGCTGCCATCCCTCTCTGAAGCTGCCTCAATTTGACTTTTTGTTTTCTGTGCTTCATAGCATTTAAACAATTTAACAGCTCAATTGCTTTACAAAAATAAAATTTATCTTGTTTTCCCATTATAAAGGTAAAACATGTATGTTATCATATTTTTAAGTACAAAAAATAGGCAGAAGAGAAAAAAGTCACTAATAGTTTTACTCATAGGTGAGCTCCTTGTTACATTTTTATTAATTTGTAAAGGTTAGAATTTTTAAAAAAGAAGACACGTTTTTATACACAGTATGCATTGAATCATTTAAATAAAAGATTATGTTACTTTTCTTTTTAAACAAATACTAGAATTTTGTCACATCATAAACTCTTTATAAACATTGTTTATAGTGTCCAGGCATCATTCTAGGAAACATCATTGTATTTGTGGTAGTGGTGCAAAGACAGCCATTGTGTCTGCGGTATATCTACTGGGTAGATATACCAAGTTTATGAATCTGTTCTCCTAGGTTGAACAGTTGGACTGATTTCCAACTTTTGTTTTTATTAATAACTTTGCAATGAATCTATTTGGACATACACCGTTTTCCAAATTTCAGATTATTTCCATAGGACTGTGTCCCAGAAATGGAACTGTAGGGCCAAAGGGAAAAAATAATCCAAGTCTAAAAATATATCCAACCAAAATGCTTTTGAAAAAGGATATATGTATTCCCATTAGCCCTGTAAGAAAGAATATGACTTCATTTCCTTTTGTATCTGAAAAGTTTATTTTCCCTAAGCCCCTGGGTCCTTGTGATTAGACATGTTTCTTTCTCATTGCCACCCCTTCTTGAGAGGTTAGCTAATGCTTTATTTTCATCATCTAGATCAGTGGTCCCCAACCTTTTTGGAACCAGGGACCAGTTTCGTGGAAGACAATTTTTTCCCCAGATGGCGGAGGGAGGGGATGGTTTCAGGAGGATTCCAGCACATTGCATTTATTGTGCACTTTCTATTATTATTACATTGTAATATATAATGAAATAATTATACAACTCACCATCATGTAGAATCAGTGGGAGCCCTGAGCTTGTTTTCCTGCAACTAGACAGTCCCATCCGGGGGTGATGGGAGACAGTGGCAGATCATCAGGCATTAGATTCTCATAAGGAGCGGACAGCCTAGCTCCCTTGCATGCGCAGTTCACAATACGGCTCCTGATCCTATGAGAATTGAACATGCTGCTGATCTCACAGGAGGTGGGGCTCAGGTGGTAATGTGAGCAATAGGGAGCAGCTGTAAATACAGAGGAAGCTTTGCTGGCTTACCTGCCACTCACCTCCTGTTGTGTGGCCTGGCTCCTAACAGGCCACTGACTGGTACCCAGGGGCTGGGGACCTCTGATCTAGATGCCAGAGAACTACATTTTGGAGGATTTTTTTTTAAACTTTTAGTTAAAAATAAATTCAAACACAGTAAGTTTACAAGAATAGCCCAAAGAATTCCCCATATTCACCTTCCAGAGACCCCATTCAGGTTTCTCCTTGAGTGAACTCTTTAGTGCCAAAGGATCAAGGCTCATGCCTGCCTAGGCTCCATCAATCTTGAACAGTTGCTTGGTCTTTGTCCTCTGTGACCTTGACAGTTCCAAAGATTACAGTCCAGTCATTCTGTCTCTTCAGTGTGTGTTTCATCAGTGTTTTACAGAGCCGCAGTTTATAATTCTGCCAGAATATCACAGGAGTGGTACTATGTTCTTGTCACTGTAGTGCATGATATTAATTTGTGCTGTTTCCGAAGGTGGTCCCTTGGGTGACTTGACTGAGGTTGTGCCTGCTTGGTTTCTCCTTTCTAAAGTTACGCTCCCTGCCTTTCTCATGGAGGAGCACGGTGAGAGGTGACATTTTGACATTTTGGCACTACGTAAGACAGGATTCCTTAGCCCTCTTACCCACTAGCTTTGGCATCCATTGATGTCCCTTGCCTACATGAATTATTACTATGATGTTTATCAAATGGTGATTTTCTACTTCCATAATTTCTCTATATTTATCTGTTGGTATTAAACTGTAAGGAGCAGTTTTTTTCTTCTTAGTTATTTATTTATGTAAGTGAGTCCTTCTTTTATTCCATAAGTTATAATTCTATGTATCTATTCTATGCCATAGGTTATAATCCATTACAATTATTTTGCTGCTCAAATTGTCTCAAATTTAGCCCTTAAGAGCACTTAAAGTTACCCCTTTGACCTAACCCTAACCATCTGGTAACGCCCTAACCCTTCTTCATTCTGCACGTTTTTTATTTTCTGGCATTAATAGATGGTCCAGAATAACCTGTTGTTTTCTCAACACAATCCCCCATTTTCCCAAGAAGGCCAGGTTCCTTTTAGCAGACGATGGTGTTTAGAAACCAAGATCTGGTTCTAGGTGTGCTCAGTGCTCCTGGAGTGTTGGTGCTCGCAGCCCTCTCAGTGAACAGAACTAGCAAACATGAGTGTGTGCACATGAGCACACACAGATATTGTATTTATGGCTGTACCTATCTACGAGATCAAATACCTCCAGTTTTAACCAGCTTCAAGGTTTACTCTAACTTCCTCCTTCTTATAATTGTCTCTTTTTTAAAAAAAAAAAAAACCTAGCTCCCATCATTCTTAGTATATTTTCTTATTTGATCCATTCTGGTTTTTTGCAGTTAATTTCGTGACCTTGCAAGACTGCTGCCCCACTTGGACTCCTTCCTAGATTGGTCCCAGCTGGTATTGGCTGCCTTACAACTAGGAGAGAAGGGTGGAAAGAAGGAAGGAAGGAAAGAAGCAAGGAAGGAAGGAAGGGAGGGAAAGAGGGAGGGAGGAAAGAGAGAGGAGGAGGAAGAGAGGAAGGAAGGAAACAGCAAAGGAAAGAAAGAGGGAGGGAAGAGAGGAAGGCAGAATGTAGTGAGTTTTAAATGTGCCAACCAGGTGCCTGCATTGCTGCTCTTGACTCAAATGTTAGGTTGCTTTTTGCTCTGTAAGCTGCTTCAAGGTCTTCACATATGTGCTTTGCAAGCATATCATTAGGAGTGTCAAAGACATTTGATACCAAGATAAATCTATCTTTAAGAGCATGTGGCTGAAAATGTATTCACCTGCTATCTTTACTGCTGCAGAAAAGTGGCAAGCATGGTGGTGGACAGTATGTGTCTTGAAAGCCAGTCATCTAGTTTCAAACTCCTGAACTGCTGCTTCCAAGCTGCATGAATCTGGGCAAGTCACTTCATCTCTCTGCGCCACCATTTCTTCATCTGTCAGATGGAAATAATAATCCTACCTATCCCACTAAGTTATTGTGAATATGAAATTAGTTACTACAGATGAAGACTTAGAATAACATCTAGCATGTAGTAAGCACTCAATACATGTTAGCTTTAGGTGATTATTCTTGGTGATATTGAAGATGCATGAATTATCACTCCCAGTCAACAGCAAACCAGGCTGAGTCTGGACAAGGGCTCAAGGGCAGTGTGGTTGTGGGTGGGAAAGGTTGGCTTCCTCTGCATATGATGCCACCTCCTGCCTCGCCAGGGGAGCTGCTCTCCCAACCACCAGCCCTTAACACCTGCTGTTCCAGGAGTCAGCAGGCTCCCCTCCAACTGCTCAGACAGTAAGGCTGGTGCCCTCTCCCAGCAGCACTAAACTCCCTCTGGATTACTGCCTCCAAATCCCACCCCATTCACCACAGCGCAGGGAAAGCCTTCATTTAGTCATGAGTGGCTCCTGGGGCTCTGTTCCGAAAGACACGTGTGTTTACAAAGACCTGGCTGCAAGGGAAGAACAACTAATGTTTGACAGAGATCTTTCGAGGTGGGGGCCTTCTGGATGTCCTTAAATTATAGGATATAGGAGACAAAGCAAAAGATCAGGTGGCCCCAAAGAGCCTAATATTGTCATCTATTATGGGCTGAAGTGTTTCTCCCCCAAAATTTATACAATGAAGCTCAAACCTTCAATACCTCAGAATGTGACTGCGCAGATGCCCCTCCACTTATGATAGGGTCATATCCCAGTAAACACATCATAAATGGAAAATGCATGAATCCACCCAATCTATGGAGCATCACAGCTTGGCCTGGGCCACCTTCAACGTGATAGAACACGTACATCAGCTACAGTTGAGCCAAGTCGTCTGGTGAGAGAGTCCACTGTAGAGTTTTGGCTGCATCCGCTCCTGACGGCATGGCTGCCCTGGAGCTGAGACTCACTGGTGCTGCCCAGCATTGAGATAGAGTATCTCACTGCATATCCCTAGCCCAGAAAAGGAACAAAATTCAAAACCAGAGGTATAGTTGCTACTGAACGCATGTCGCTTTTGCACCAGCATAAAGTCAAACCATTGTAAGTTGGGGACTGTCTGTATTTGGAGATATAGGGCCTTTAAAGAGGGAATGGAGGTTGAAGGAGGTTATTAGGGTGGACACTAATCCAATCTGACTGGTGTCCTTATAAGAAGAGGGATTAGGACACACACACAGGAGACACCAGGTGAAGACTCAGGGACAAGATGGCTGTCTACAAGCCAAAGAGAGAGGCCTCAGAAGAAACCAACAACACCGCCAATACCTTGCTCTTGGCTTTCTAGCCTCTAGGACTCTACAGACTTACATTCTGTTGCTTAAGCCACCCAGGTTGTGGTGCTTTGCTGTGACGCTGGAGCAGACTCATACACCACCCAACCCCTGTGTGATCTTGGTTAACTCAACATCTCTGAGCCTTGGAGACATTATCTGTACAATGAGGAGTTTGGATCCTTCTAGCTCCAATATCTTATGCCTCTGAGGATCTACCCCAAAGAGCACATAACCACTTTTATAAGAGTAATCCCTGGAAAATAAGACAGTAACTGTCCTTAGGATGAAGGCACCAAGACTTGACAGAGTGCCTTGACTAGCCACCTGCTCTCTGATTTACTAAGTTGAACTGTCCAGTGACACCATGGTGTAGTCAAAGAATTCAGCAACTACTATAAAAGAATTCATTTTCCTAATGTATTTCCTACATTCTAGCTCTAAAACCCTGGTAGTCTCACAATTGTTCTCGCTCCCCATTTTTATTTTTAACTAGTGGTCACTTAAATTTATATTATACACATGTTTAGCAACCAATTTTTCATGACAGTTATGCTATACACAGAAGCATCATGATCAGGGTGCTGTTTTAAGGGCTTGGGGTGATGAGTATTTTAGGTGCTAGTTAGTGCTCATTCTAATCTCCGTGTTCTCCAAAGGAAATAGCCACTAAACAGGAACCATCTGGTAATGCATTCTGTACCTCTTAATTACCATGTTTTGAGTGGCACCTAAATAAATTTCATTTACAAGCACATGACTGCTTGTCAAAAGTCTGTTGATAATTTTATTATTGTAATATACTTTCTTCCTTAATTATTTAGTTCCAGTAAAGTTAGGAATATTAATTTTTATGGAAATTACTTGTACCAACAAACCTAAGCCACAAACCTGGTTTTATTTATGTAAATATATTTATAAATGTATGGTAATATATCTACCCACACACCCATCACAATGGGTTCCCACGGGCCGTTCAAAACTTCTGCCCATTTTGACCCTTCAAGTGTAAAATAGAGTGGAGTCCAGCACATCTTAAAATTTTGGAGTTTCTATGAGAGTCTTGCGAGGTAGAATCTTGCTCCTGTGTTCTGTCTTTGCAAACAATCCCCAGAGCCAGCTTACCCACTCGGTCCAGGCTCCGCAGACAGGTGCCTTGGTGAGCGAAAGGTTTCCACATGAACCTCTCTGAGGGATGGACAACTGCTGCGGAGACTCATGTCCACCATGAGTGTTTGGCTCATCTTATTAAGGGACACAGTGCTGGATATGGGCTTGTCGATGGGAGCTACATTTTCAGTCAAAGGCTTTGGTGGTGCAGACCCTTGAATCAGCACTTCACCTCCTGTTCATTCACCCCGTTTGATCCTAAACAAATGTGAGCGCTGTGGTTGGAGCCTGGCCTGGCGGGAATATTTATCTACACCATAAAATGCCACAAAAGTAATACTGCTGCCTCCCCAGTGAGCCATCTGGCCTGAGATGCTCTGGGCGGCCTGAAATAGTTCCTGCCTCTCCCACACCTGTGGCATCCGAGTCCGGGAAACCGCAAAGTGAATCCTGGCTCCGTCACTCACAGGAGAGGTTTCTCATCCTCTCTGTAGCTTTCTGCCACGGAAGCCCAGTGGAGTGGGGTTTAAATGTATGCCAAGTAGCATGTGTCTTTAGGAGCCCACCAGAAACCAGAGCTGGACATGCCTGTGTGTGCACTCACACACAGGTGGACACACACACGCTCCACAGTTCCCTCCAGGAGCACACCCTAGGAAAAGCCTCCAAGCCTGAAGAGCCTCTGCCTTCCCTTCCCTCACTCTGTGTGGTTCTGGGTTCCTCCTGCATGTTGGGGCTAGCAGAGGAAGCAGAGGAAGATGAGCGGCATGCACCGAGCACTGAGCCCGCAGTGATGGTAACGGCAGAGGGAAGAAAAGCTGCCTGGGAGGCTGGCCCTGTGGGTGGGACCTTGCCCATTGCCTGGTGACCTGTGAATTGTGTCATCTTCCCCAGACCCCTGGGGTGAAACAGCCTGTCACCCGCTTGGCCCTTGCCTGCTGTCCATTACAGGACAGGCAGCTTCAAGGGATGCTATTCAGAGCAGTAGGAGGAATGCAGAGTGAGCTCCTGGGAGGTTGGGCCCAGTGGGAGCTTGTCTGAGATTGTGCTGGGGTGCCTTGTGGCTTCTGGAAGAGGTGGGATCCCGGGTCCATCCCAGTAGCTCCTCGGGACCCACTGTGCCCGGCAGGTGTGGTGCCCGGGGACCGCTGGCCAGAGCGGTCACTGCCTCCTCCGCAGGCGAGACTCACCCAGGGCAGGGCTTTCCTTCAAGATTAAAGACAAATTCCTACTTTAAAAATAAAGACAAGCTGTGTTTTGCACCTTTTGACACTTATTAACTTAGGTCATTAAAAAGGAGGCTAATTAAAAATGAGTGAAACAAAAGAGTCATTTGTCTGGTGTGAAGCTGGCTCTTCCTGCGCTCCGCAGCCCTGGGGATGGAGCACCCCTGCTCTCTGCCTCCCTCCCTGCCCCTGCCTGCTCAGAGCCTGCTCTGCTGAAGCTATGGGCTACCTCATTATGCACCTCATAAAGGAGAGAAATCATTGTCCTCAAAATTAGCTGAAGCTGGAATTTACATTCCCTGGAAATTTTGGTTTCCTCATTGTCCTTGGAGACTTTTACTGGCCGCAGTTAAAGTAAGCGAAGTTCGATAAATGCTTAGTACTTCATTAAGACATTTCTGAGCAAACTCATTCCCATTAAGTGATATTTTACAGCCACTGGTGAAGGTTGCATGGTACTGCTTTGAAAGCACAGCCCTGTCCCTCAAAATGGCCAAAGGGGCAGCCCTGCCTTTTGGGATAAGAAAAACAAAGCTGAAAACTTTAAAAGGTTGTGTCCTGATGAAGCATTCATTTCTTCTCTTCCAGGGAAAGAGTGATTTTGCCAAGGGACTATGAGCACAGTCTTGTCTGATTGGCCTTGGCCGTTTGGTTGTTTTCTGGAGACAGGGAGAGATGGCATTGCAAGGGACTCTTGGCAATCGAGATTCTTCTGGTTTGCTGTCCGTGGGTATCACGTAGCCTTTAACACCTGCCTTGCTGGTGGTCAGCCTTGCCCCCACCATGCTGCCTCCAGGCCCTGAGCTGACAGGGCCTTCAATCTGGCCTTTCTCTAGCATTCCTGGCACCTTTTAAGCAAGCATCGCCTGGATTTGGGAGGGTTCCAGGGCCTGGCTGGTCTCTCTCTTCTCCTCAGTTTGGAGGTGTGTCTGACAGCAATTCTGAGGCTCTGGGACAGCCACCTACTGGCCTGGCAGAAGAGCCACACTTAGCCCTTGTCTAATTGTACCTGGATCTAGCAGGAGAGGAAGGGCGATGGGTGATCATTGATAGAAACTTCCTGGGAAATACACTATTCAGATGCCATTACAAAACCCATTCAAAGCGTGTGCCGTTACATTAAAAATAAACCAGTGGCAACTTAGCAGTGCCAGGGAGCCACAGGGCGGCTGTGTTAGGGGCCAGGGAGGACCCAGACCCAGCCAGAGAAGGAGGAGTGGCCCTTGGCCAGGGGCTAGGAGACCTGCACACTGGTGTCTGTAGCTCTGGGCTCCTGAACAGCTCGGGAGAGGTAGGACAGAGCGGGCAGGTCTGCCCGGAGCTTCCTGCCTCTACCCTGAGAGCACCGTGTGCTTTGGATGAAAGAGTTAATGTTGGCTACAAACAAAGCAACTGTTGCTGGTGACTTTCATTTTGTGCTGGAATCTGGCTGCCACCGCAATATCCGGCAGGAAGCAACCAGGTCCAACAAATCATTTTTGGGTTCGGGAATATAATTAACACATCAGGTCAGGCTCCGTCCTGCCAGGGGCGTGTTTATGACATTATCGCTTCCCAGACAGCTTAGGCCCATCCAGGAGACCGGCGACAGTGACTTCCTTGCCAAAGTAGCCCTTTGAGCAGCGCACTTGATACCTGTTCGTGAATATTCATGTCAATGGCAAATCATAACAGTGTGATTGTGGTTGAACTGTCCGGGGATAGGAGCTGCGGGGAGCCACGATTGAAGGAAGACTCGCCCGCTGCCCTTCCTCCATGACAATGCGCTGGAAAACCTCCGCGGATGCGGAGGCCGTGTTTGGTTTTCTCTGTGTGTGTGTTTTCTCTAAAGCCATAAGTGCGCAACAATGAAATCTTACTTGCAGAGATCCCCATTATGCGTCGGTCCCCTGAAGCTGCTGAGATGACACCACCTCTTACAGGTGGCAGAGAGAATGCGGCAAACCCCTGAAGTCTCAAGTCACAGCAATCATCTTCAACTCCCAAATTGTCCTGGAAGGAGAATGGCATCGGATTTGTCTTAGGCTGTTTGGCCAAACTGGGGCACAGATGGGATAATGACTTTTACAAACAGCATTTTGATGAGAGGAGGGGAGAAGGAATCATATGTAAAATGCACAAAGGCTGCATAAACACACTGATGCCTGCAGCTGGAACAAACTAAAAAGATGTTTAATAATTTAGAACCAAGCAGGCAGGGCCTGTGCAGCTGTTGTGTGCAGGGGACCATGAAAGTCTTCCATTTGACAGCTGGCCCCATCTTTCCCCAGTTGCTACGTGAAGAAGAGAATGCAGATCTGGGATTAGCCAATCCCTGTTACCCTTGCCCATCTGCCACCAAGACCCCCAGCTCTGCCTCCCTCGCAGAGAGGCGCACACATAAAGAAGGCTGGCCTTCCCAAGCATATGCATGCGTCGCTATTAGCCGTCAGGGCCGCCCGCTCCCAGGATCTGTTGACACGCCGCCAGTACATGGCTGCTGTCGTTTTTGCTGGAGGGCACATTTTGCATTTCACACATTTGCAGAAATACAAAATGCTGTTGGATGCAAACAATTCAGGGCCTAATTGGCTGAATTACTTCAATGTTACCTTGTGTCCCCCACCTGATTAACATAGCTCAGCTGGGAGGGCTGGGGAAGGAGGAGGAGAGAGGGATTTGGAGGGCAGGTGAAGCTGTGTTTGCCCAGGAAAGCGAGATCCTTAGCGAAGTCCCAGCTGAGTGTGGCCTGTGCCAAGCAGATAGCTGAGTGCGGGAGGGGCCGTGCAGGCTGCATTCTTCCACAGGACGCCCAGAGGAGGGGGCTCTGTGGAGGAACAATAAAATTTCAGGGCACAGAGGAGGCAGGCTGTCGGGGAGGAGCGGGGGGCAGTGCCCCTTTTGTGAGATGTCCACGGTTGTGCCATCTCGCTGTCCCTCAGGTAGGCACGGCACAAGGCAGTCAGCCGGGCCTGCTGGAGCCGGTGCCAGGAGCGTGTTGCAGGCACAAAGACAAGCCTGACAAAGACGCCTGCCTGACCTGACTGCCACCTCCCCTCCTGCCCATCCCCTCTGCCCCTGCAATGTTGAATATGCTTGCTTAGATTTAAAAAAATTTCCCCAGATTTGTTTGGCTTATTTAAAAATTGAAAACCCTGCTAATTCCAATGTCACATTAATATCAGAGTGATAAAAACCACAGAGGAGTTAATGATCATTATTAGAGAATATTCAGCAGTTGTATCCTGTTATTATTAATGAGGAAGATGAGCATTTTTTCGTATGTAAAAGAATTTGGGGAGCTTGGGAAGGATCTAAAAATGATAAAGCTTAAATAGATTTTCTCCAAAAGGCAAACATTCTACAGTGAATGATAGTGTTTGCATTCTTTTCAATAAATTATCTTATATCTTGGAATTTTCCCATCCAAACAATGGCAGAGAAACACTGTTGTTGACCAAATTGCCCATGAATTGTGTTCATTTTGGGGGAGGGAAACTTTTGTAAAATGGAATGATACCATTTTTAATTTTTTTTTTTAAGTTCTGTTTTCATTTAATGTGAACATCCCAGACCAATTTTATCTACATTCTAACCTGATGCTGCCTTGGGAGCCCGCTGAGTTTTTCCTGGAAATAATCCTGTGGCTTTGGCTGCCACGGGCCATTTTCCCTGGACTTTCGGGGGGCCGGGCCAGAGCTGCACATGCCCATGCCGGCACCCGCCAGAAATGTCTTCAGGCAGCTGACAGTTTCCCTACTGCCAGTTTGGGTGCTGTTAGCCAGGAGTCTAGATAAACCCCATGAATGTGTCACTTGCAAAAGACCCAGAACTGGCCCATGCTCTCAATGTGTTTTCGGTCCTGATGGAGGAATTTCTTCTTCATAGCTTACAGCTTCAGACCTACTGGAGACGAAGGGCCCAAAGCCAAACAGAGCTGCAATCTCAAAGCCGGTGCCATCGGGAGGACACACGAGAGCCCCAGGGAGAAAAGCCAGCTTCCTCAGAGCAGTCCTGCTCAGGGGAACACCCATTGCCAAATGCGGGAGCATGGGAGGGGCCCAGCCAGGTTTCTCTCCGAGCCGCCACTGAACAAAGAGCTTGCTATGTCATGCATCGTGAAGATGGCATGGGGGGTTGGGAGATGGGGCACATTTCAGGGATGCTGGAAAGACAAGTCCTCCTGCCATATCTGGCACCTGCCATTCCTGGAACGAGGCACAGCATGCACTGACATGATCCATGAGGAAGAATTGCAGCTAGAAACTGTAGAGGTAGCATGTGCTTACAGACACAGGCCTTGGAGCTAGGATGTTGTGCCTGCTAGAATGAGCCACATGGAATGGTCCTGAAGGTTGGCACTCGGCTCGGGTCTTTCACGGGCACTCAGCAACACACGCTGCATTTCCTCTAGATGGTTCTGATTCTGAGTTTCCACTTATTCTGATCTCTGTCTCCACCTCACCTGCTGGCCATGTCCACACAGGACTAAGGTAGTTTTACTGGTTTGTGTAAAATTTGTGCTCTTCACATAACAAGAGACTAACATGACAGTCTGGGCACTACCAGGAAAAGACTCAGAGGCCTCAGGAAGCTCCTCTTCTCTGGGGAGAATGCTGTGGGGTTCAGTTTAGTGGAGTCAGCGTTGCTGCGGGTGATTCTTTCTCCTGATCTTGGGAAGTATTCACTTTTAATAACACTCAGGGATGTTTTCACCATTTGGGGGAAATTCTGCTGTAAGGATAGAAATATTCTACTCCAGCTATGAAGATCCTCCGGGTTGACCCTAAATTTGTATGGCAATGGCCCTTAGGGGCTGGATAGTTAATGACAGGGGTGTGGTTCTCTGAGATCAGAAGCTTCTTTCCTAAAAGGATGCCCACACTCCTCCCTGCCTCCTGACTGCTGATTGGGCTGTAATTCTCATTCTGCTTTCTCAGCTGCCCCTTTCTGGATTTACAATTAAGTTCCAGAAGCAGCATTAGTTTAGGTCGTGGTACAGACAAAAGGAAGGGGATCTGAAATTGGGGCGAGGCTCATTCCTGGCCAGCTTGCCCTGGGCTGCAGCTCTCTCTTCCCAAGATAAACACTTAGAGGGGAATTTCACACTCAAGCAAGGGGGCCGCTGATAAAGTGCAGGCTGCCACTGGCCACCAAGGGGAGCACTTCCTCCCTTCCAGGCTCCTCCATACCCCCAAACCAACAGAGCATCACTCTGGGATAAACCTGGCCTGGCCCCACTTTCATCTCATGAAAATATCATGAGCTTATAATAAAGCATCTAAGCAAGTTTCAAAGAGAAGTTCAAGAAAACAGAGAAAGAAAAAGGAGCAAATGACTCTTTGCCTTTGTCACGCAAAGAAGAAAAGTAACATATAGCAGTAAAACTATCTCATGAAATCCAGTCTGGCAGTGCCACAGGTACGGATTCATCCGTCCTTTTATTCATTCATTCAAGAAGTACCTATTTAGGGTCCAGCATGTGCCAAATATATGTATCGATATATACAAATATATGTAATTGCAATTGCTGCCTATCCAGGAGTTGCTTGAATTAGCATAGGTCATGTTACTTTGCAGACGTAGCTCATTTCCTTAAATCTATCATTATTGTGTGTGAACAGGAGCATGTTGAAAGTATTGAGGGCTTGAGTGTTTGGGTTCATTGCCATACTTTTAGATTCATTTTAAGAAGTCCCAAATATCTCAACCCTGATAATGACTCACTTCTAGATGTTGCAAAGCTCGTTGCAGTTTGAGTACAGTGCTGGTCTGTCCCGTGCAGAACCCTAGTGAAGATCCCAGGCCCCGCAGCATCTTTCCAGTTCAGCGTCTGTGCTGCTTCCCTCTGGGAGGGGTATGAAATGGGCATCCACAGAGGTGGCCCACTGGCCAGGGGAGGACAAGGCAAGGACCCAGCCAGTGGGCTGAGTTCCTGGAGTTTCCCTGGCCCTCCATGACTGCACCTGCCCCCAGCACCCCATCCTTCCTGGCCCCCCAGGTCCTTCTGATGGTTGTCAGGGCATCTAGACAAAGAGCTGGGCTGGCGCTGGAGTGGCCTCAGCCCTCGGGGAGCTTTCCCTGCAATGTCACTGGGATTGCCATCTGTCTCTCACCAGGGCATGGAGTCAGGGGCTCTGAGGGGCTGCCCCAGTGCTGAGCCCATGCCCCAGGGCTGCTTACCTCCCCGTACAGTCCCTGGTCTGAGCTGCAGCCCCTGCCCATACTGTACTGGGGCCCGCACTTCCTACTACCTGCCCTTCTCGGCACGAATAAGCCCAGGTGAGCAGGGGACAGGCAGGGCAGCAGCACCGGGGGTGCCCAGGCTTTTCCCTCCTAGGAAGCCAGCTCCTAGGCTCTGGCCTCCCATGTATCTGGGGCCTTGGATCCCTTGGGGCCTCCCAGGATGGTGGTCTTGCTAAGGGAAGCAGATACTTCAGGCCAGGGTGCATGAGAGACTGAGGAGAAAAGAGACATTTTCTGAGGAAGTATGAAATGAGATGGGGAATTAATGAGGTGGAGACATAGGGAGGCGGTTCCAGATGGCTGGAGAGGCGTCTGCGCCTTGGAGGTGAGCGGCGGTGGAGCCTGGCAGCGGT
This sequence comes from Gorilla gorilla gorilla, assembly GCF_029281585.2. Classification (NCBI taxonomy): domain Eukaryota; kingdom Metazoa; phylum Chordata; class Mammalia; order Primates; family Hominidae; genus Gorilla; species Gorilla gorilla. The sequence goes on from NC_073232.2 coordinate 140,880,798, forward strand.
GTGGACAGTGGCCAGGCAGGGCTCTGCTGTGGCCAGAGAAGAGCTTCCGACTCCCTCAGGAGAAGAGGCTGGAGCTTAGGACGCCCAGAACGTCCCTGGCTTGCTGCATGGGGCCGTGTTTACTGTGTTTCCACCTGGAGGGAAAAACCCTGCAGCCAGGCGGTGCGAGCACACTGCAGACTCCAGCCCGGCATGGTGCCTGCATTGTTGGAGCCTGTGCACTTGAAGTTTCAGGGAATGGCTGCAAGTCTAATAAAAATCTGACATTGACCCTGGCTTCCTGTAGCACAGTATTTACAGCTGGGCATAGAGGAGCCAGCCGTATTGAGTGTAGCAGCATTTAGAGAAGCCTCCAGACCCTGCGACAAGGGGGACAATGTCCCTGTCTGGCTGGGTCATTTTCTTCCAGTCTGGGTTCATGTGAGAAATATTAAAATGCAAACTGGAGCCTGGTCTGGGTCCCTCTGAGTCCACCGCAGTAGCTGGTGGTGCTGGGGACCTCTGGAGGCCCCTGTGTCACCTCCAGGAGGCCACACAGCCTTCCCTTGCTCCTGCGGCTCAGTTGCCGGAACTCGAACTCAGCGGGCCTCCTTTCTGGAGGAGTGTTTTCTAAAATGTTGGGAAGTGGGCGTTTAAGAAAGACCGCGGGGCTGATCTTCTGTGCGGAATGCTCATTTCACCATCTTCCCATCTGAAGATCACAAGAGTGTGGAAAGAGCCCGGGAACAGGACCGCTTCTGTCAGACTTACCTTACCTCATCACTACTATTTTGTTTATTGATGCTAATCATTTTCCCAACAATAGGAATTCCCCTGGTCTTCATGAATCTACATGAAATGCAGAAAGGGAAGTCAGTGAACGAGAAGCAGTTCATGTTTTAGTTATCCAAGTGAGTTGAATGATAATTTTTTTCTTATGCTATAGAAGATTTAAAAAAAAGAAGAAGAAAAAAAGAAGCAACAGTCGTCTAAATTTTCGAAATGAATTTCTTCCCCCTGTGCAATTATGTTTACTTATAAACGAAATAACATGATTGTGGGTATGTGTGTATTTATATAGGAAATGTAAATATATTTTACATTAATGTGTGTAAATATACATGAAAAGCATGCCAACGAGCAAGTGCTAGGATGTATTAAAAAAATTCCCAAATGCTTCCTGCATGTCATATATAACAGTTACATTTTTTTCCCAGGGTTTGGAGGAGGAAAAAAAAAAAAAAGCAAGAAAGAAAATGAAATCCAGATTTGTAATTCCTAACAGGAGAAATATGATCCTTTTCAATGTTTAAGTAATATTTCCTGTAAAACATACGAGGCCATCTGCAAAGCCGTTTTCAGACACGTTTTGAAGTGGCAAGGGCAACTGTAAGAGACAGAGGCGGCCGGCAGCCCACCTCGGGGAGGCGGGACGGCACAGGCTCTGAACGCTGGCACAGCAATTTGGCAAAGCGTTTCAATTCCTGGGTAGTTCATAATTTATTTAATTTACCTCCATTTTACAGACCGGGAGGGGGCCTGAGGGAGCCAGGAGAAAACCGAGAAAGTCGTCAAAAGATACACACGTGATCTCCTCCATGAAGAATGCAATACTAGATGAGGAGACTCAGACCCGCTTCGTCTTTAAGGAGGTTTTGGGCTGAGATGCTGCAGGGAAAGTTCCCTGAAACGATGACATAGCAACAAAAAGCAATCTATTTGGCCAGGCAACGTGGATGCCAAACCTTTCTGGCTATTTAAGCCCATTATAAAATTTTGTTTTATTGTCGATCTCCAGGGTCACTTTGTGGATTCGTGTTTGTAAAATGTTACGGCCCTGGCCTAATAATTGCTTTGTGAAAGGTTCTATTTTTCCAAAATCTCTTCGTGTCAGGAATAGTCAGGAAATATGCATCTCTCTTCTAGGAGTTTCTGTTTAGTTTTGATTATATTTTTAGAGTATTAATCTATACATCCTACATCCAATTCGAATGTTCATGCCAGCATTCATTAACCCCTTTCCTAGAGAGTGAAATTTTCAGGTTGGTGTGAAATGGCTTTAAGTGACCGTTATCTGCAGAATTGCATCAATGCATAAGTAACTTTTTTTTTTTTTCCCAAGGTCTCGGGTAAAGTTTTGCCAGACCTGATATGGGTACCAATCAGCAGCTGGCTGTGATTTATTTTGTAATGAACAGCACGGTGTTATTTGGATTGCACATTTATATTTTTAAAATAGAACCTTCAACATGGTGCTCTTGAAAATATTCTCCCAAGTGGACACAGCCACCAAAAAAAAAAAAAGTCCTTGATACCTACATTGGACTCCTCATTTGGAAATGATGTTTGTATAAATAACATGACTTGTAACTTAAAAAGCTTTTCTTCAAGACAGCTTAGAGTTCTTTACCTGGGGCACCCCACTGTCTTGTTTATGTATTTTTTCCATTTATTTCTCCCCCCACCCTTTGGCTTCTTCTCTGCATTTTGACTATGCCTTCTCCTCTGCTCACATAGTTAGCATAAGGGTGAGTCACTAAGTTGAGTATAAGCACAGCTTTGGAATAATTTATTCCAGAATCATGAATACTCCTTCCTTTCCAACAGAATCTCTTCTTAACCAGCCACACTGAAGAACACAGAAAGCTTTATCAGCTGCTGATGTTACATTTTTGAGTATCCATATCACATCTTAGCTTCTGCCCCAAAGCACATCTTTAATAGCTGGGAAGTGTGAGAATCAGAAGGCTCAGAGCAGATAGAAACCAAGTGCAAATTTACTAGAGGGCTCAGTAGAGAGATGGTTGTTTAACACTTTCTGGCAATAAAAATGGCGCCACTTTACTGGTCAGAGAAGTGCCCTGTGACATCTTTCCAAGCGGACACCCCGATTTTAGACACATAGAAGCAGTCTTCTCACCTAGGCTCCATCTAGTTCAGGATGTGGTCTGAGGAAGTCTGCGTGGCAGTCCTCTACCCCTGCTCACTCTCAGCCACCCACGGGGCCTGTGGAATCTGGGCAAGCCCTGTAAAGACCTAGGAAGGGATTGGACACTTTTCTTTAATCCTGCATTTTCAGAATTCATTAGCCAACGGGCCTTTTCCTTCACAGATCAGCTGCTACTTTGGCAGTTTTGGAAAGGGGAGGGCGTTGATCTGTGCTGCTCAAAGAGGAAAACTACAGCTCAGGGAGGCTCCGAACATTTCTCCGTCTATTCACACAGCTGTTGTCAGTGTAGAAAGTCAATGGTCATTTTCAATGAAAGGCCTGCTGTAATTATGAAAAATAAAAATTCTCCCCCAAATGGCCTCATCTTTACCTGAGAGGATGTCAACTCTGTAATCTGCCACGATGATCTGTGGACCCTCCTCTGGAAGAAGGACCCTGCCTTCTTCCTTCCACAGTGCCTCTTGGCTATAGGGCATCCTGTTTTTTTTTTTTTTTTTAACCCTTCACAACAGGATTCAGAACATAAGCTTTATGATATGAATGAAATATAGGCCTGAAAAGATGAATAAAAATATCTCCTTTTAGAACCAGGACGTTCGTTTTTGTTTTGTCATTCAAGGACTGCATTATCCAAGACACAAGGGAAATGTATGGGTGCTGATTGGTGGATTTTCCCTCCATTGGCAGGGAGACTGCCGGTCCCCATGATCCAGCCCTAGGAGATGCTAGGTGGAGCTCTCCTGCCAGAGCGAAATTAGGAACAAATCCAATGGCGTCATCACTGCCTCCAGCATTCCTTCTTTTCTGATGCAATCTCCCTGTGTTTTTACATGCAAGGATCGTCTTCAGAAAAACCACCCAGGAGAGTGAAAACTCACAGGGTGTTTCATTTTTTTTCTTTTCAGAAGCATATGTGGGAAAGCCTAGAGTGTGTATTCTCATTTGCCTCTCTCAGGTTTCTGGCTTTGGGTTGCTCTTAGAGAAAATAAAGCAGCGCTAGAAAGCAGTGATATGGCTCGGGCTCCTTGGGTTTCACCCCATTTGTCCTGGGGGAGAGTCAGACATAATATCTGGTGAGATGTTCACCAGGAGGCTCCATTCCTGCCTCCCAAATCAGACTGGGGTGCCTGGGGTAGGGTCTTCAGAGGTGGGGCAATTGGCTGGTGGCCTGGGCCAAGGCCATCTCAACACGTGTCAGACAAGGTCAACCAACAGTTTCAAGTCAGGTGCAGAGTAAACAAATGTCAATGTTAAATATGGTGATTTATGACTGAATTTCATTAAGTTCTTCCTTAGGAGGGGAGCATTTTATGGAACACTGGGGACCCTTAGAATGGGTCAGATGTAGCTCTAAAACAAGACATTTTGTAGCCGTTTTCTCACACATCAGCCTTAGGATACAGGGTCCAACAGAGAAGTCTACTTTGCTTGGAACTTGTCATCTAATTACGTGGGTGGCACTTCCCAAGCAGGAAGGGGTCAGGTGTTTCTAAAACTGAAAGAGGTCACTCAGGTGCTGGGCTGGACACGGACCCAGTGGCCTTTGGTACTTGCCTACAGAGATTCTAAATGTGAACTTAATGAAAATTAATTCATTTATTCCATCTTTATTTGGAGACGTTCCTCATTTGCTTTCAGAACCTGTAGTCTCCTAAGCAGAGGTAAATTCAATCTCCATGACACTGACGGGAAGACTCAGTGCACAGACCTGTTGCCACGTAGCCAGCAAAAACATTCTTCAGCCAGGAGCTGGAAGTCTGGCTTCGGAAAGACCTTGTTGGGGATGGCCTCTTACCAAATCACCAAGTCCAGACTTTGCCATCTCGCCGGCCAGGTGACTGCGCTTTGTTGGCTTAGGCTGGATGCTTGGATCATGCATTCCTGGAAGTTTCTACTTCTAGGGACCTGGCAAGATGGAACTATCTTAGCATTGACTCTTGCTCCAGCGCCTTAGGCTCTTATCACACCCTTCCCAACTTGGTTTTCAGGCTGCAAAGCTTCCTCCATCTCTTTGCCCCATGTTGGCCCTGGGTAGCCCCTTTGTCCAGCAGCCTCAAGAGCTTCTGGGCCTTCGACATCCCTCACACTTCACCCTTCTTTTCCTCCTCTCCCTTCACAAGGTAAAGGCACCCTCTCAACTGCCTCCCTCCCTCTCTCTGACAATCTAATTCTGCAAGAGAAATGTGAGGCATGGAGAGTGTGCCTGGAATTCACAGACACAGATCTTTGACTGGAGAGCACTCAGGACTGGGGGAGCGGAGGAGGTTTCGGTTTTTCTTTTGGGCAATGAGAAACTTTTGGAAATAGGGGAATGGCTGCGCAACATTATGACTTTAATTAATGAAACTGGATTGTACACTTAAAAAACGAAAATCTATGTCATCTATTATGTATATTTTACCAAATTAAAAATAAAACAAAAAGCGTGCCCAGAGTGAATGCTGAGGTCCTGGCCCACGAAGTCCCTGATTTTGTGAAAATGCATCAGGCCTGTAGAGCCTTTTGTCCTAGGGGAAGTACCTGCTGGGATTCCAGCCACTCCACTCAAGATCCCAGGGCCTGTGTCAACCAGTCAACCCACCCTGAATTCTTTGTCCAGCCCCTAGGCCAGGCAGGCAGGGCAGTCCCGCAGGGGTCTCTGAAGACAGCTTTGGAAGACACCGTGGGGTCTTCTCTATGAGCTGGTCTGGCAGGGAGGGTGGGCCCTGGGCTGCTGTGGATCTGGCTCATGAAGGTGTTAGTGGGTGCCATCCTCAAAAAGAAGATCAGATGAGTCAGTCCTTGCCCTGAATCAGGAGCATGATGCCTTTGTGAGGATGAGTTCGGCAAATAACAGGAACGGAAAAGCCCATTTGTGTTGTCATGATGTTTACTTTAAGTTTGATCTCATTATTCCTAATGGGCAAAATAATGAGAATTAATGTGGCCCTGGAAAGGCTTTATCTGAATAGCCTGATCTGGAGTCGGAGAGAAATGTTCCTTTGCAATATGACGGGCAACGCAGTGGTTAGGAGCAGTCCCACATCAAGAGGGCTCTGGCCGTCTACGCTTTGTTCATTCCTTTCTTCGGGCCGTGTGGCTTCCTTCCAGCGTACCCTGCTGTGAACTTATTAAAGGCTGTCACGGTCAGGCTCGGGGCTGAGTCTGTCCCAGGTAGGCTTATCAGTGGCAGATTGCAAAATCCTAAGAAATGCAAATTTTTGCTTCTATTTCCCATCTTAGAGTAAAGTAGGAAAGAAAAAAAAAGGAAGTTACAGTGTATTTGAATAAAGAAATTTGGACTTAACCAGTAACCACTGGCCTGAGATTAGATCTCCCTCATTAAAATGATTAATAGGTACCAAACTCACTTAAAATTTTGTGACACCTTAACAAATTTTTTTAAAAAATAGTTTGCCTCCCGGATTCCTGGTGCAGAAGCTTGTTTTAGGAATTGTTTTTAGTTCCATAAGTCAGCTAACCTCTCAAATGAGATTAAAATCTTTGGGTTTGGTAAAGTTTGCATAAATATTTTACATGGATCCATCTTTAATTAGGTTATAATATTAGAAAGTGCCAAGCAGCACTCCCTTCCCACAAATTAGACCTGAGCCCCACAAACAAATTAATTTATGTCTCAGGGTTTTGACTGGGCCTCTCGGCTCCCTCCTTTCTCACAAGTACTTCTGACCCTCTGGATTTCAAATGCCTGCGGGTAAAAAGCAATTATAAAAACATGACTCTCCCAGATCAGCTTTCGCCTCTGCCTTGTCTCTGTTTTATTGATGGGAGATTGAAGGAAGATTCAAATCAGCCATCCTTCAATTCCTCACCAGCAGCAAAATGCAGAAATCATTAGCTCTTCCTGTGTAAAAGACTTTGTCCTGCCTTATTATTCAAAACTGCTTGCTTGTATGACTCAAAAAGGGCATGTTGAATATTTATTTCTAATTTTCAGCACTGGTAAATATTATATCGCTTTGTTCCCAATGTTCTTCTTATTTTGCAAATTTTATAGCAATTAATTAATGTGGCACTGTTATTAGCAACATCTTCCCAGTTTTCACTGCCTGCATTTAACATGATATAGCTCCTAAGGACTTCGCTGTAGAAATTTCACAAGCAGGCTGTGTTTGAATTATAAGATCAGTTCCGGTGAATTGGAACTTGTTATCAGTGGAGAAAGCTTTCATTGCAAACCTTGCCTTGTACCATCACAGCTAATTTTATTTCATTATAACTGCCATCACCTCCTCCACTCCCCCCTCAAAAATAGAAGAAACTTGGTATAAACATAGCCAGTTGCCTGATTTTAAACAAAGCGAGATACAAGTATTTGCAGCCTGGCAAGTGGAAAAGAAGGCTGATGCCGTTCATGGCTACCAGCGTCCACCCCAAAGGAGAGCCGAATAGTAATAATCATTTTCATTATTTGGCAGCATGTTTCTGTTTTTTCACAAGGCTAATTTTAAGTGCTGCTATTCTGATTTTATTGGTGATATAATTTTCTATCTCATAGAAACCTGAATTCTGTTGATCAATAAAAAATAATGAATATGTTATTGTGAGTAGGAAAAATATAATGTTCATTTGACCAATGCATTTGATTGATATCTATAGCTAAACTCCATACTTGAGGAGAAAACATGTCTTTTTTTAAAAGTGAATCTGAAAATGGACTTTATTTTCCTGTATTCATTCAGCAGAAAAGACAAACATTCAAAAAGCACTTGGTGGAGACTTCAGAGAGCAGTGCCCATGGGTACTTTGGGGGCATCTCGAGGAGGGGTTGCAGAAAGCTGGGGGCAAGAGGCCCTGGTCAAGGAGTGTGGAGGTGAAGGAAAGTCAGAAGCCAGGATAATAGCCTAAGGTTCACTTGGGCCATGGAAAAGTGGCCCATGGGAAAGAGGCTGGAAGAGACCTAAAGGGTTTATAGGAAGAGAAAGGAGAAGAAACTGGCAGCTGATGGAGCAAGGGAAGACATGCCCCTTCAAAAAAGATTCTAAGACATGGCCGGGGGCAGTGGCTCACGCCTGTAATCCCAGCACTTTGGGAGGCTGAGGCAGGTGGATCACCTGAGGTCAGGAGTTCAAGACCAGCCTGGCCAACATGGCAAAACCCCCATCTCTATTAAAAATACAAAAATTAGCTAGGTGTGGTGGTGCACACCTATAATCCCAACTGCCCGGGGGGTTAAGGCAGGAGAATCGCTTGAACCTAGGAGGCAGAGGTTGCAGTGAGCTGAGATCACACCACTACACTCCATACACCCCAGCCTGGGCGACAGAGCGAGACTCTGTCCAAAAAAAAAAAAAAAAGAAAAAAGAAAAAGAAAAAACAAAAAAACAAAGAATTCTAAGACATTGAGGGAGAAAGAATGAAATAGGGATATCTCCCTGAATACTGGGTGTTTATGCCCCACAGCCTTCCACTTTCAGGACCTAAAGAAGCTTGTAACAATCATGGCCCTCATTTGTGATTCCCTTGTCCCTGGCCAAGTGCCTGTGCCCTGTGACAGAATCCTCAGAGCCGCCCTGTGAGGTGTGGACTGCCTGGATGGCTGCTTACTATGGAGGATGGGAAGGCTCAGACAGGACCACAGGCCCCTGCAGGCCCCTGACCAGCGTTCAGGCCCACTCCTTAGGCCGAGCAGCCCTAACTGCCTGTCTCCAAGAGGGAGTGTGGGCTGTAGCAAGTGGCACACCAACACCGAAGGTCACACAGGCTGTGCCCAAGGACACCCCAATTACTCATTCATCGATGGGACACCAGGCACCATCCTGTGGGTGGGCTTGGAGCTCCCTGAGAAGGTAGGGGAAGCCGGCCCGTGCTCCCTGGGATGGACCTGTGCAGGCTTGGCTGCTGACATCTGTTTCCCGAAGGTGGGAGAGAAGGAAGGAGCCATTCCCAGCCCACCCAAGCACAGCGGAGGGAAGGGAACAACCCTGCAGGCACAGCTCCCCCAGTCTCCAGGGCTGGAACCAGAGCAATTTCGTCACGCTGCAATATTAAATAGCCAGTGCTTTATTTTTGGAATCCCCCAATGTGAGCTGGGTTTAATGAACCTCAAGCTATAATGTTTTACTTCTCCTTTGGTAAAAATTTGTATTTCATATTTTAAAAATTGCACTCATTCTGCCAGTTGGTGTTATCAGCCAAGCATGACCCCTTCGTGCAACATTCACAAACTGTACATTTTCTTGGTCACAACGTCTTTGTAATAGTTGGGCCTTATGCTGAAAAGTCAGAGTGGAGTTGGACTCCTGTCCAGGTAGCGCTCCCATAAATTAGAGGGATAGGTCACCCTGGTAGGATTCTCCAAGCACATCCATCTTCCTGCTAGTTGCAAATTCACCCAAATGTTCAGAATGTTGAATCCAAAAGTAGGCAATATTCACAGAAGACAAGAACTTCTTCAACCCACCTCTGAGTTATAAAGAAAAACTGAGTGATGTTTTCTTTACATCCCAAAGCTATTTTCTTTAACATATTGTGAGGCTTGGACACTTGTAACCATTTTAAGAAGAAAATATTTGGTGCTCACTGAAACAAAATAAACTTATACTGCATTTTTCTATGAAAAATACTGTTTGATTTTACAAATATGAGATCTATTCCATAGCTGCCTTGTAACATTTGTCTCATAATATATTGTGAATCTCTTTAAATGCCAAGATTATTTAAGCAATACCTATGTTGTTGATCATCTAGGCTTTTTCTTAACCAGTGCACTTTGTTCTTACACATTCCTTTGAGGAACATCACTTTAAATGAACCTGTGTGTATGACTGTGATTATTTGCTTGAGGTACATTGCCAGAAGTGAAATTGCATTTGATCTTTCTTGCCAAAATGCCTTCTAGATAGTCATGTCAATTTACCCTGCCAATGCAGTATGTAAGAATGTTCCTTCCCTGTGCTCTTAGCCTTACCAGGAACTACATGTCTGTCTATCATCTATCTATCTATCTATCTATCTATCTATCTATCTATCTATCTATCTATCTCTCTATCTATCTATCTATCTATCTATCTATCTATCTATCTATCTATCATCTATCTATCTATCTGTCTATCTATCGGTCTGTCTTCTACCTACTTGTCTACAGACCATTCATTTGTGTATTATCTATCTATCTATCTATCTATCTATCTATCTATCTATCTATCTATCTAACATCTACCTATCTTGTATCTATCTACTTGTCTACAAACGATTCATCTATGTATTCTCTATCTATCTATCTATCTATCTATCTATCTATCTATCTATCTATCTATCTATCCATCTATCTCTATCTTCTATCTACTAGTCTACAAACCATTCATCTATATATGTATCTATCTCTCTATCTACATATCTTCTATCTACTTGTCTACAAACGATTCATCTATGTATCATCTATCTATCTATCTATCTATCTATCTATCTCTATCTCTCTATCTATCTCTATCTACAATCCATTCATCTATGCATCCACTATCTATCTATCTATCTATCTATCTATCTATCTATCTATCTATCTATCCATCTATTACCTATCTCTATCTATCTATCTATCTGTCTGTCTGTCTATCTATCTATCTATCTATCTATCTATCTATCTATCTATCTATCTATCTATCTATCCATCTATTACCTATCTCTATCTATCTATCTATCTATCTATCTATCTATCTATCTATCTATCTATCTGTCTGTCTGTCTGTCTGTCTGTCTGTCTGTCTGTCTGTCTATCTATCTATCTATCTATCTATCTATCTATCATCTGTCTACCTTCTATCTATCTACAATCCACAATCTGTTTATCCATGTATCTTCTATCTATCTATCTATCTATCTATCTATCTATCTATCTATCTATCTATCTATCTATCTTCTACCTACCTACCTATCTACAATTCACTCATCTATGTATCCATCATCTATCTACTTATCTTCTATATATCTCTCAATCTACCTATCTACTACTCTATTGTCTGCCTATCTACCTAACAACTAACCATCCATCCAACCACCCAACCAACAATCTTGAACATTTGTCAGTCTAATAGATGACAGTGATGAGTGTTGTAATCTGTTTAAATTTGCATGTTTGAATATTACGGGTGTATTAACGATCTGTGGTTCATCTTGGTGAATGCCCTGTTTGTATTCCTTCCCCATGTCTCCATTGAGGCTTCTGTTTCTTACCAATTTGTAAAGCTCTCTGCTTTTACATTTTAACATCTAAATTTTCTTATCATTTGCATTTTTATTTTTCTATATTATTTTTGACCCCCAGGAGTGTAATGTCTTTATGCAGTTAAATGTGTCTGTCTTTGCCTTTATAGTTTTGCTTTTGTTGTCATCTTCAGATAGGTCTCCCATCCTCAGATTTTTGCAGATATTTTTATAATGTATTTCCTTCTATTTCATGCTTTTATGATAAATTTGGATCCCTCTGGAACTTATTAAAGGCATGGACCTAACTTTTTTTTTTTTCAAAATAAGTAGTTATTTGCCTCAATACATTTGTTTCATCTGGATTAAAACCACTATGATATTCTTGGATCTGTTTCAAGATGTCCTACTCTGTTTTATGAATCTGCCTATCCCTGTACCAGTAAAATGCTGTTGCTTAATTTGTCCCAATTTTGTTTAGGCAAGCCCCCCATCATTCCTGCTTTTTATTCTAATTTGATTATTTTAAAAAATAAACTCTAGGATTATTTTATCACGTATAAAAATTTATGTTGGAAATTTTGTTGTAATTATCTTGAATTTGAAGATGAATTTGGAGGAAGAGAATTGGCTTCTTTAGTATTCTGGGTCTTTCATACAAGTTCATAGTTAGCACGGGTTTTACGAATGTATTATTGACTCTCAGTTATTTTACAACTTTGTTAACAGTGATAATGATACTTCTCTTTTAACTCATAAAATAAAAACAAATTACCACACTTTCCTTTTTTCCTTTTTTCTACCCACTTTTCAGTATTGAACTTTTGCATTCAGATAATTATTTCTATTATTGTATTATTAGATTGTCTTGCATTGTTTTTTAACTTTTAAGGTTTTTTGGAAGTTGTAATCAGTTCCATTATCATGTTAAAACTACTTGGAGATTAACTCTTGAATTTTTGTAGTTCCCTACCATCCGTATTTTACATGATTAATCCCCTTTTCAGCTTATTCAAGGTCATCTTTGAGTGATTTTCCTTTAGAATGAATATAGGTTGGTATAATTTTAAATAACAAAAATGTTAGCTTGGTGCCAATATAATTTCCGTCAAAACTTTGTAGATGATGCTCCATTATGTCTCAGCATTTAGTATATTTGAGGGCAAATTGATTTACTATTATTAGTAATAGTAGTATAAGTAATTTACTTTTGTTCTCCCAGGCTAGATGACAGGAATATTTAACATTTTCACACTAGTATGTCTATGTGAAATATGTATTATTATTATAATTATTATAATTTGGCAGCTGGGGAGTTCATTCCCCATATAAACTTATCTTTAAGGGGAAGACAAATTCTTTAGCTTAGAAACCTTCTTTTGCCAATACTCTTTCTCTGCGTGCTTGTGGGATTCCTGTGGTGCACATGTTGAATTTCCTGAAACTACTTCCATACATGTTCACTTCCTTTTATCACATTTATCTTTTTACTCTTTAGCTTTAAAATCTGGGGAAAAAAATCATAGACTATTTCCAGTCTATGGATTTTCCAATATACTCTTTGCTAGTTTCTTTACTGAAAGACAACACACACATTCTGTTGCCATCCTTTAAATTCCCTTTGCATAGATGAATGTCTTTTGTAGCATTGAGAGGGGAACGCAGACACCCTCTGTGGTGGACATGCCCTAGAGTGGTCCCTTGTCCCTGCCTGTATAATCCCCTCCCCTTGTGTGAGGACAGGAACCATGGCTTGCTTTTATCCCATAGAGTATGGCAAAGGTGTTGGGGTGCCATGTCCATGATTCAGTTACACTATTTGGTAAAGGTAAGGAGACAGCATTTCTCCAATCCTGCATGTGTGTGTGTGTTTGTGCACACACATGCATGTGTGCATCCTGGCTTTGTTAGCATGCACTAGAGAGATTCTCATTGCTGGTTCTGCAGAGGCAGACGGCTATGTGTGAACATCCTATGGGAGGGCTACACACTAGGGCAGTGTGGGTGGCCTCTGGGACCTGAGGGCGGCCTTGGACCAGCAGCCAGCAAGGAGCTGAAGTCCTCGATTCAGCCACAAAGAAATTGTTTCTGCCCACACATGAGTGAGCTTGGAAGTGGATTCTCCCCTGATTGAGTCTCCGGATGAAAACACATCCTTGACAGTGCTCTGCTTGCTGCCTTGTGAGACGCTGAGCAGAGGATCCAGGAAAGCCACGCTCAGACCACAACCCACAGAAAAGGTACGTTATGAAGCGTGTGTTGTTTTAAGCTCTTGAGTTCATGGTAATGTTACACAGCAACAGAAAACTAACATACTCCCTAAACTTCTCTGCTATTCCTTGAGTTTCCTAGGTGAACACTTACTCTGATTTTTCAGGTTAGTCTGTTTTTTTGAAATATGAAATCTTTTCATATACCCAGTGACATGGACTATTCTGGAAGTAATGGACCCTATGAAAATATTCTAGGTTCCAATAAATAATAAGAATTTCTTTGATTTATTGTGGTTCAGCCTTGCCAGATTGAAGAACCAAATCGTTGAGCAACTGAAAGCTCTCATTTCAGAATTATTCTCCTCCCCTCTGCCATTCCCAAGACCCCTTTTTGTTTTATCAGAAAGGCTAAAGTTAGAAAATGACAATGCATTCAGTTAACAGGCACAGCTTCTCTGATTAGGGGCATGGTGGCCCTGTTCCACACTGGGGTTAGGGCCTCTAAGATCCTGCTTCTGTGGACTGCACCATCCTGTGGTCACCTCCAGGAACTGTGTGGCAACCTGGCTGCTCTTTTATCTCAAGTTTCCTGGGCCGTGGGCCCTGAGCTAGCCCAGACCATAGTGGGAAGCTCAGGCTGGATGGATGAGTGGCACCCTCTACCCCCTCCCCAAGTGCCTGAACCACACCTCACATACATTCCACATCAAAGTCGGTAGTGTTTAAATGACACCTCTTCCTATTTTCTACCGTGGGCAGACTTTCTCCCATTTTTCTATTCCTTTGAACATCTGAACATTAAATGCATGGAATCGGTTCAGTCACCAGGCAGGTATTCTTTAAACAGTAGAATGTAAGAGAGATGTAGATAGCCATCTTCATTTGGATTCTCTAAATTCTTGGAGAGGGTATAGCAAATGGAAATGGATTCTCTCTGGTGGTTCAATATGAACGTGTGAGTAAGAAATGTTCTAAAACTTGCAGGGCAAATATTATCATGTTAATGATTTTCTAAATCTAAATAGTCAATCCGTCTAAATCTCACCCATGGACTATGACGGATCACCTGGTCACATTTTGGTCATCCCTTCCACCAAGAGAAGCCTCCATGCAGCCGGTCAGTCTTATGTCCTCACCATTGCTTGTCCTTTTGGGTGCCCACATACTCTTGAATTTGGGGCTTTTCCCATCTCTTGGGCTGTAAGTCAGTATTTGTGGAGTCTTTCTGATATGCAGAGCACTTCTTTCTCCTACCCCATCCCCCATCCTTTTCCTTTGCCTCTTTCTGGGCTTTTTGGCTCTCTGGCAGATGAAAGAGACTATCTCTTATCTCCAACATCTGTGAAATATTCCAGACACTCTTCTCCTCTTTGCAGTCCTCAAAAAGACATTTAGGGTGGGGCCTGTCTTATTCATCCACTTAAGAATACTGCCTCCTTCCTTTCTCTCTAAGGTTGCCTGACTTTGGTTATTCCCCTAATGGCTTTAGCCTTACAAATAAAAGCCAGGATGAAGGTCATCTTCTGTGTTGTCCTGAAATACAGAATAAAGATAGGGTGCCACCTTGGCTGAAGGGGGGACAGCCCTCCAGACCAGGGTCCAAGAACAGGGGCGGGGGCGTGGGGTCCCCTTGTGAAATGCCTGCCTCTGCTTCACAGAGAGGCGAGTGCAGGCTGAAAAGCAGCATTTTGGAAACTTTATGTGTATTTGACTGAGTAATTTTATATCTGTGGAATTTAAAAATTAAAGTGTATTTTATATATTTTATGTCTTTTTAATGTTTCTAGTGAATTCATTTTTATTGTTCAATTTTTTTTTTTTTCACTCTTGTTGCACAGGCTGGAGTGCAATGGTGCAATCTCGGCTCACTGCAACTTCCGTCTTCCTGGTTCAAGTGATTCTTCCATCTCAGCCTCCTGAGTAGCAGGGATTACAGGCACCAGCCACCATGCCTGGCTAATTTTTGTATTTTTAGTAGAGACAGGGTTTTGTCATGTTGGCCAGGCTGGTCTCGAACTCCTGACCTCAGGTGATCTGCCCACCTCAGCCTCCCAAAGTGCTGGAATTACAGGCATGAGCCACCACTCCCGGCCAGAATTCATCTTTATTGTATTCTACAAAGTTCCTTCACCACGGTGTTTAAGGACCGTGTGCAGAACACAAAACCTGTCTCGTTTCCCGGAGTATTGAGGGAGCAAAGCAAATTCCAGTCAGCTCTTTCTGAATCTACAGCATAAATGCATAAACAAAACTTGAAAACACCAGTTTCTATTAATACAGCATCCTATTGGCCAGTTGGCCACTGGTTGAATTGAAAAGAAAGAATGGTTCAGAAAACCACTGGGAATGAAAGCATCTTCACACAGTGACTATTTCCACTTCCACAGAGGGACAGTGGGTGAGATAACTGCAGCTTTGCTTCACTGGAGCAAATGACATTCTTTACCACTTGATTTTTTCTCAAATATGTCCTCATCCAAACAATATGATCGCATTTCTATAATACATTTCTCGAATCTTTGTATTATATAAAACAGAGTCAACAAATATATGTCTTGGTAATACATATATGTCTTGACTAAATAATATTATATATTTCTTTTCTTTTTTTTTTTTAGAGACAGGATCTTGCTCTGTTGCCTAGGCTAGAGTGCAGTGGTACCATCATAGCTCACTGTAACCTTGAACTCCTAGGTTTGAGCAATCCTCTCACCTCAGCTTCCTGAGTAGCTGGGACTACAGGCTTGTGCCACTACACTTGCCTAATTATGTATTTTTATTTTTTTGTAGAGACAAAATCTCACTATGTTGCCCAGGCTGGTCTCAAACTTCTGGCCTCAAGTGATCCTCCTGTCTTGGCCTCTCAAAGCACTGGGATTACAGGTGTGAGCCACTGCAGCCTGGCCTAAATTCCATATTTCATATAGCTTTAATCTCCAAAAACTAAGACATGCTCTCTTAGGTGATAAGTTAAAAGAAATTAGTTTCTTAAATTGTTAATCAAGAAAAATTTAGTAAAAATTTTATCCTCATTATTACTGCTTAGATTCTTTGTATAATTGGCAACTTTCAAGGGAGCCATTTGAACTATTTTTCTTCAAACTCAGATTATTCATATTTTTCAAACTGTGCATTTGGTATTCCAGCTCAGGGCATAAGAGTTATTAAGACAATTTAAAATATGTTAAAAATTTTAAAAATCATAAAATCATGAAAACCAGCAGATATAATTGGTATATATTGTATAAAGGATAGTGGATACCAATGGCTGAGTAAAGACATCAAAATATTTAGGTAGGGTTTAGATGTTTTCCTTTTGGCAACTAGTAGTTGATGACTTGAAACTTTTTAATGCCCTAATATTAGAAAAAAGGGAATTTCCTACTTCATACTAATTCCTGCTCATTGAGCCACTTACCTGAGCTGATACCAAAGGGATGCTGTGACTTCAGGTGGGGTCATGGCAGCCATGGCGTTTTCCAGGAGGAGGAGGGTGTGACTGACAGTCTCCTTGAAGGATGGTCTTGCCACACCTCAGGCTTGACCATGTAGCGTTACTGGGAGACTTTTTTTGAGCACAGTGATAATGTAATGAGTATGACTTCCCCTCCAGAGGATGGGCCACATCTCTAAACCCCACCGCTGGAATCCCTGTCTCATCAGAGATCTGCTGGAGTCTCCTAGGCTATACTCACTTAGAAATAAATCAGCATGACTCTGGGCAGTCAGAACTTGTTCACAATGCTTTGGAGAGGACAAAAGGAAGCAAACTGACACCATGTTTCAGTTAAGCATTTAAAATCAGCTCAAATCTAGTATTTCAATTTGGAGCTTAACCTGGGAGGGACAAAGCCTAGCTTGTCATCACGAGACAGGGTAGAAAATTCTCAAGCGATTTTCTAAACTTTCAAGATCATCGGGAGTCCATTGATCTGCTTTCCTCTCTCCTGTTCATCGGGAACAGTTTTCTGCTTTCTAATTAGCCTTGTCATCGAGTTCCAAGGAGAAAAATACAGCAAATGCCTTCGTTACTTGTCTGGTAGCTAGAGGAGGCCGAGGTCATGGCGGATGTATGCTGGTGATTCCCTTTTATGCTACAGTGAAAATGAGGAATATATAAACATATGCAGGTATTTCTTTAATTTGGGAAGCCTCCTTTCTATGCCTGAAAATATCCAGTTAATTCCATCTGTTCCGATGTACTTATATTTTATACAGACAGATGCATGGACATTTACCTGTTGCCTGGCCTTAGGTTGATAGGTTGCCAGGATGTGGACCCAACACCGGCTAAACTCTGCTTAGGTTTAAGCTTTCAGGTCACACTGAGAGAATTAATGGTGGGTGATGAAGGAAAGAATCTCTGTGTCAATGTGTTCATCAGGATAAAGGACTTAACCTTTGGTCAGATAAGATGGCATCTTTATAAGATGCAAATTCTGACACATTTACAAAGTCTGGTTGATTTCAAATCCACTGAAATTTGTTTTTGCTTTCATGTCTGCTCAAGCAAGAGAGACACTAGTAGAAAGAAATCTTATCAGACTACAAGTTAGTTACTTTCAGTTCTAATAATTGTAGATTTCAGAGTATCAATTTCTGGTGCTCTAAAGCATGTCCACCTTTTTGCTTCTACAAATTGATTAAGCTTTTTATTTGATATCACAGGAGCCTCTGGAGAGTTCTAACCTATATTTCAACCTTTGAAGAAATTCATACCCACAAGATATTTCTGCTGGACAATCTTCAAGGTCATTAATATAATGCTTAGAAATTTTCAGCCAAGAGTGAATTTAATCAGCACCTTTCTCTGTGTGTCTCTTCCTAGCATGATTCAAATATTGTTTTGCCTTTTACGTTCCTTAGGAAGTCAGCCTCCATTACATTTGTTTTGCATCTTTAAATGCAGACAACCAAGGGGATTTTATGACAAAGTATGATAAAACTGATACCATAAAATAACATAAACTAACCAAGAAGTGTTTAAATGTTGATGGAAGAAAGTTGAAGAATCATTTTTAGAGTTCTTTATATAGTTCTATCTACAAATACATCCCAGGAAGTTTGAAGAGAATTAAAAAAATAGATGTAAAGGTCATATAAAAGCCACCATAAAATACAAAGACTTTGGTGAGGGGGAAAAGAATGATCTCTGTGATTTCCGCTGTTGAAACGGTATGTTGTGCTGAAAGATTTAGAGATGGCTGAAGCTATGCAGATGAAAATGTCTGGGTCACCTGTGTTGACTCTTTCATTGCACAGGATATAGTAATAAATAAAGTTGCTCACATTCTAGAGACCAGTTCATCAGTTAAAACAACCTAGGAAACACTGGAAGGTAAGGAATTAAATGTGAATTTGGAAAGTGAGAGACCATATTTTAATATATATGACCATTCACATTTCAGAGAATAGAACCTTACGGAAGATCTCAACTGCTGGGTTTTGATTGTGGGAGGAGCAAATACTTGAGAAAGTCTAATATTTAAGCTACTTCAAGAAATGATCAGTCATTATGTTATGGGAAATAATTCAGAGTACTGCCTTCACCACTTAAATGTGTCACCTGACTCTTTTCAGATACTTCCAGATGAAAACAAACAAGGCTTAGAGAAAAATTACACATCAAAAACAACGTTGTTAATAAGCAAATTTAGATTTTAATTTCATCAACCTGCTGAAACAATAGCTCCTTCAAGTGATGTGATGATATGAATTAGTATCTTATGTGCCCAGACATGAATATTATGAAATAATTTGCTGACTGAGTCCATGAATCAAGCTCCCCTTCATCCTAATTCCATAGTCCCATCTGAAGACATTTCTTGAGAAAGTACTCCAGCAAAATGAACTAGAAGTTGGTATTTGAGAAAATAAGTAAGATGACCCCTTAAAAATAAAAAGTGGTTAAAGATAATTTATGTCTTTAGTGCTTCATTTTCTTTGAATAATAGAGAGGTAGTAACATATAATCTCTGGCTATGAGTGGCATTTGCCTGTTTTTCCTTTTAGTTCTGTCAGTTTTACTAATGAATTTTGATAGTTTGTCATTAGGTGTAACCTATTTGGGATTTTTGTGTCTTCCAGATAAAGGATGGGGCATTTTTTTTTCATCATGTACTGTCCTTCTTTATTCCTTGTGGTACTCTTTGCCTTGAAATATACTTTGATTTTAACACAGTCACACCAGCTGCCTTATGCTTACTTTTAACATAGAATACCTCTTTCCTTTCTTTATAAGACCATATCTTTATATTGAAAATATAAATGGTTGGTGCAAAAGTAATTGCGATTTCAGACCATGAATTTTAAATCATTTTAACTAAGCTGAAACACATCTTTATTAATCAAAATAGAAACCATTACAATCAACACATTTTTGCCAATGAGAAATAAGTTTGTTTATTCCTGTAGCCTACAAATCCATGCTCCGGAATTTGACGAACTCTTGGAAAGCATTTTCTGCATGCTGCTGGTTGTGGAAGCGTTTTTCCCTCCAAAAAGTTGCTGAGATGCTTGACGAAGTGGTAGTCAGTTGGCGAGAGGGCAGGTGAATATGGAGGAGGACGCAATACTCTGTAGCCCAATTCGTTCAACTTTTGAAGGGTTGGTTGCATGATGTGCAGTCGGGCGTTGTCGTGGAGAAGAAATGGGCCGTTTATGTTAACTAATGCTGGCTGCAGGCATTGCAGTTTTTGATGCATCTCATCAATTTGCTGAGCATACTTCTCAGGTGTAGTGGTTTCACTGGGATTCAGAAAGCTGTAGTGGATCAGACAGGCAGCAGACCACCAAACAGTGACCATGACCTTTTTGGTGCAAGTTTGGCTTTGAGAAGTACTTTTGAGCTTCTTCTTGGTCCAACCACTGAGCTGGTCATCGTATAAAATCCACTTTTCATTGCACGTCACAAATCAATTGAGAAATGGTTCATTGTTATGTATAGAATAAGAAAAGACAACACTTCAAAATGATTTTTTAAAAATTTTTACTCAGCTCATGAGGCACCCACTTATGGAGCTTTTTTACGTTTCCAATTTGCTTTAAATGCCAAGTGACCACAGAATGGTTGATGTTGAGTTGTTGGGCAACTTCTCATGTAGTTGTAAAAGGATCAGCTTCAATGATTGCTCTCGGTTGTTGTCAACTTCTGATGGCTGGCCATTACGCTTCTCATTTTCAAGGCTCTTGTTGCCTTAGCAAAACTTCTTGAACCACCAGTGCACTGTACCTTCATTAAGAGTTGCTGGGCCAAATGCGTTGTTGATGTTGTGAGTTATCTCTGCTACTTTGCGACCCATTTTGAACTGGAATAAGAAAATTGCTCAAATTTGCTTTTTATCTAACATCACTTCCATAGTCTAAAATAAATGTAAATTAAGCAGCAAGTAATAAGTCATTAGCAAAACATAAAGTGAGAAATGTGCATGGAAATGATGTATCATGTGACCGCATTTATTTAAGATTGTATTCCAATATCAAATGGCAAATTTCAACAATGCAAAAACTGCAGTTTCTTTTGCACCAACCTAATAGATCTCCTCTGAAGACTATATAATTGGGTCATTCTTTTTTATCCACTCAGATGGACAATCTCTGCCTTTTAATTAAGAGTATTTAGCTCATTTAGTTTTATTATGATTACTAATGTGGTTGGGTTTAAGTCAACCATCTTGCTTTCTTTTATGTATTTTTTTGTTCTCCTGCTCCTTTCTGCCTTCTTTTGTGTTAATCAACTATTTTTATTCTATTTTATTTTCTTTATTGCCTTAGCTATACTTCTTCTATTTTTTTATTTTTGCTAACAATACACATGCTCAATTATCAGAGTCTATTTAGAGCCTATGTATTGTACATTATTCCATCACATTTTACCCTTAACATCTAGTATTTTACATTTTTCTTTACACTTCTTTCTTTCCATTAAACACTTGACACTTCCCACTTTACTCTTGTACTTAGCAGTTTAAAAATGTAATAGCCACACAATAGTAAAATTCTATTCTATTGCCTTACTTTGTAAAATTTCTATCGTATCTTTTACTTATACATACATTATAAACCCCATCTTACAATTTTATTTGGCTATAAATGCTTTTAAGTAAATTACGATATTCAAGAAAGCACAATTTAAAAACATTAACCCACCTATTTGCCACTTTTGCTTCTCTTGCTTCCTTCCTGTAGATCCAAGTTTCCATCTGGTTTATTTTGACCTTTATAAATGATATCCTGTAGGAGAGATTACTGGTAGTGACTTTTCTCAGCTTTCGTTGTCTGAAAACAACTTTATTTTCCTGTTTAAAAGATATTTTCAAAAGATGTAGACAGAGGTTCATAGTGTTTTCCTCTCAGTACTTTATCTTATCCCATTGTCTTTTGGCCTCCATTATTTCTTGTGAGAAACCAGTGATATATCTCATTCTTGTTCTTCTGTATAGAATATTTTTCTTTTAACCTCTAGTTACTTTTGATCTATTTTCTTTGTCTTTAGTTTTCAGCATTATGACTGTAATTTGTTGTGGTATAGTTATCTCACTATTTATAATACTTGAGGTTTTGAACTATTTAAATCTGTAAATTAATGTTTTTTCATCAAGTTTCTGATATTTCCAGATATTAGTTGTTCAAATAATTTTTCTGCCTCAAGTTTACTCTTTTGTTTTTCTTGGATTTCAAGATCATCTGATACCGTGCCACAGATTTCCAAGGACCTGTTTAGTTTTCTCTGATATGCTTTCCTTTTGCATTCTTCAGATTGGTCAGTTTCTAGTGATGTAACTCTCTATCCCCTGACTCTTTTCTGTGCTATCTCCAATCTGCTGTGAGTCCCGGCCTATGAATTTTTAATTTCAGTTATTTACTTTTCAGGTCTAGAATTTCTGTTTGATTCTATTTTATAGTTTCCATTGATCTGCTTATATTTTTTATCTGTTCATTTATGAGGACCATTTTTTAAAATTATTTGACCATTTTAAACATTGATTCTTTGAACATATTTATGTTTGCTTCCTTAAGGACTTTGTTTCCTAAAATAAAGATCTAGACCATCTGAAATTTAGTTTCTATTGCCTGGACTTAAGTTTTCCTGTTTCTTCATACATTTACTAATTTTTGATTGAACACTGGACATCGTAAATAATCTGTTGTAGCAACTCAAGATTCTGTTATATATATCTGAAGATAATTGACTCTTGTTCTAGTGGGCAGTGCTATTATTCTGTGATCATATTGACTTGTGCTTGATTTTATGCTTTTTTTTGTACAGAACTGTGGAAAGCTTAAGGTACTTCCCAAGCCAGTCTATCCTGTTGGAATTCAATATCGTAACACTGTCTCCCTGCAGGTAGTACCTGAGTTTGGCTCTATACTTGGTTAGGATGATCTAGAATAACTCTTACTCTGGGATGAAGTCTTTACTCATAAGGTGCGGCATTTGTGGTGTCTCAGTTGTATGCCCACAGTGTTAAAGATATTTTCCTCAGATCCCTCCACTATGGCAAGGCAAAAACTTCAGTGTTCTAGGACAGGTGTTCCACCATCATTGCTTGACCTCAATGTCTCTGCACTACATTAATCCTATTTTGTTTGCTACCTGTAGGCCTCATGTAGTCTCATCTTGCAAATACACAGCCCAGCCGTTAGCCACAGACTTACAGCGATCCCATACATGGATTCTGGGGCTTCCTTTTTGCACATCTTCCTCTTATCTGGTGCCATTCCCTGACCCACAGATTTGAGACACTTTAGTTGCCCTGAACTTTGATGTTTGTCCCCTAAGCTCATTGGAATTGGTGTGCTCTACATCACAGCTGGGCAATTGTCCTTTGGCAGGAAGCCAGGGCAATTGTATAGATCACTTCATGGGTTTCCCTTCTCCCAGAGATCCTAGTCGGATGCTGCCTGTTGCTGAATACCTGAAAACAACTGTCTCAATATTCTCTTCAGCATTACAGTTGCTTATTGCTGCTGCAGGGCTAGTTTGGTACCAAGTAGTCTAATATGGCTAGCAGCAAATGGGTTTCAGTATATTTTAACAACTTTCTAAAGTTATTATATATGCACAATAAAACTTGCAAAATATAAATAAATCATGAAAGGCAATTAGAGTTACAGGAAAGAATATAATTATTGAAAATATTGACAACACGTACAAAATAATTTAACAAAATTCAGGAGGTGGGGACAGAGATAAATGGAAAAAAGTGATTCCACTTGAATTTTCTCATATTTGTATCAGCAATAGAGTTCAATACATATTATTTAAAGTTAAGCATTCAGGATTTAGATTACCTTATTAAAGGTATAAACATATCCTCTAGAACAGCCAGTGGGAGATAGAAAGGAAGGGAAAGTAGAGGTAATGAAAATAAGCTCAATTCCTAATTTTATAATAAAGTGAAGTCAGCAAACACTTATTATATAAAATGGGTAGCTCTGGAAATAAGACTTTAACATTATTTAAAGTTACAGTGGTAACTTCCAGAATAGCGAAAAAACTGAAACTATGAAAAGTGGCTTCTTCTGGGGGATATGAGTAGGGTGACAGAATAAATACATTTTTTAAATTGTTTTTTCTTTCCTTATGATTTGAAATTTCACGGATATAAGGTATATTTTCTCCTTGATTTATTAACACTTATAGTCATTACTCCATTCCTTATTTATTTTATAATATACAGCATTATAGGTGCATATGTGTATATTTTTAATTACAAATACAAAATAATGCAATCAAATACAGGGTTGTTCAGTTCTCAGCATACATGAGAAATATTCCCTTAATTACCATGTGCCACTCAAAGTCCTGGGCACTGCCTATGCCCAGCATATGTTCTTGTATTTCACTTTGCTGTCGTGTTAGCACAACTTCAAATATCTGAAGGAAACCCTACAAGTCAGATAAGCACCCATTTTGACTACGGGGTGTCAAACGTGTAGATTTCAGGAAGTATAAACTGAATTCATCACTTTTCAATGGGAAGACACAGAGGGTGCATTTCTAATTGCATCTCTTCGACTCTTTCTTTTTCTTCTCTCTTGCACATCACTTGATTTCTTGTTCTTCCTGGAGTCTCTGAAATAATAATAAAAAAGGAATAAAAAATCAATTAAAAATGCCTTTTACTGTGTGTCTGTCCTTGGCAGGGCAACACTGTATGCTGAGCTTAAACTGGGGCTTTAGAAAGGCTGTTCAAGTTTAGAGGCTCAATTAAATGTTTTGAACGGTTTATACTCTGGCAATGTGTTTAAGCGAATGTATCTTTAAGATGACATCCACCATTTATGGTTTGGAACTTGGGTTGGAAGTACGGGTTGTCATTGAAATAAAATAGGAGCCTTCCCAGGCTTTATTAGAGAGTTTTTTAGGGTTTGCCATTCTTTTCACCTTGACATTTATGCTAAAATTTAGAGTGTCTGATCTTTCCTACTCTAGTTCCTTTTTTTTTTCACTAAATGGGGAAAACAACAAAGTCCTTGCAGTAGTTGTGAAGAGGGGAAAAGTCAGCTTCACAGCTGCTTTCGAATAGCTCGTTGCAGGGGAATTGCACTTTTTGGCAACTGCAAAATCCTTTTGGGATCGATAGGGATAACACTGGAGAGAGAAGCCAGCTCCCTTAATTTTGATAATGAAATTAAAACAAAATTTTCTGCTCATATTCCAAACTAAGCCTTGTTTACGTTTGCCTTCATTCTAATAAAGGTGTGTAAAAACTTGATTGCTTTATCTGGGAAAAAAATAATTGTACTCATAGATGGTCACAAAATCATTGATGATTTTATTTTCTGGAGAGTGGGCTTTATTTGACCTCCAGTGCCTGTCAAAGTGCTGTTACTTGGACCTAATTAATGACTGTGAATATTGGATAAACGAGCCCTGGGCCATTTGTAGGTTCATGACCACAGGTAGGGACCCAGCAGATAAAACAGGGTAGATTGCTGTGGAAGAAGCTGGAACATCACTTTCAGAAGAGTAAACATGAAAATAGACATTTGGAGTGGTCTTTTTTAAAAAGACTTTATAACAAACAGAAACACCCATGACCAAGTGGTCTTCGTAGATAACAACCTCTTCTACCTGTGGCCCAGCCTGAATTTAAACCTTCCATGCTCAATTTTGAAAAGACAAGAATATGAATTCAAGATAAAAACAATGGTAAGCCATACAAGACAAAATGTATATATATGTCAGAGTAAATTATTTGGCTTTTCTACATTTTCTAATTGCAGAGTTGTTGGATGAATTCATTAAAGCGTCCCCCCACCCCCACCACCGCCTCCACCCCAGCACATACTTGTCTGAGTTTTAGGTGACCCAACATCAGTTGTAGGTTAATGTCAATAAACTGAAGGCAGAAATGGTAAGGTGAGATCAGACATTTCCCAGAAACAGTTCATATCTGGAAATACTGATAAGCTCCCAGAGGCATGGAGAGGATATTCCGCAGTGGAGTGTCCTGGCTGAGGCCTTCTTGCCTTGCTGTCTGCCTTCTGTGGACAGGGGCTCTATCACGAGAGGATCAGGAAATGGAATATAATCTATTGCAGGGTTCCTAGAAGGAAGCATGCAGAATGTCCACTTCAAGGTACAGACAGATAAAGAAAGACATTGAAAAATAAGAATCAGCCCTGAACAGGAAACGCTAAAAGGTTAGGAACAAAAGTATGCTTTTAATTAAAGAAATGACATCCCTAAGATTATTTTTTCAAGGTTTTGAGAAATCTATCTTTTCTTGTTCTAAGTCTTCTAGTTTTAGAATTGCTTCATTACTAATTTATATTGTAAAAGTAATATGTAAACATGGTTAAAAAGTTAACCTGAACCAAAAGAAAAAAACCAAATATAGACCCTTGTCTTGAGGTGTACAGTCTCACTCTGTGAAATTTATCACTATTCCTTGTTTTGCTTCTTGTGTAAACAATTCCTAGAAATTTTATTTTCTTACATATAGGCACGCACACACACACCACACACAGATTCTTTTTGGTCTTTATGGAGAAATAAAAAAGCATAATAAAATAACCATAATATGATTTGAAACTTGAGTTTTTATTCAACATCATATCCTGAAGATCTTTGAATTCCAATTCATACAGCTTCTGCCCTTTCTAACATCATTACAGAAAAGAATGTACACATTACCATAATGCACTCAGCTTTCAGGCTTTTCCTAGATTTTTTGCTATTTTAAACAATGCTACTGTGAACATCCATACAGGGTATGTCTTTGTGAACTTTATCTGTAGAATAAATTCCTTGAAGTGGAACTGATGAGTTAATTTCATTAGAGAATAATCCCATTTTTATAATCCTTATAATGCTATCGGTTTGCCCATTTGAGAGTGCCTGTAGGTAACAATTGCTTTGATAATACTGTTTCAATTTGCATATCTTTAATTAGACATTAAGTTGAGTCTTAGATTTTATTTGCCATTTATTTACTTTTCTATTTGTAGTCAATGTTCATTTTTCTAAAGTATTATCTTCTTTTTCCTAATGATTTGTATGGCACTTTACCACCCTCATTACAAAAATGTTTCTTTATTAAATGTGTTTTCCTCAGATTGTTTGTTCCTTTCTATTGTTTATAATACAATATCACAAATTTTATGTTATAAAATATGTGTTTACATTGATCAAACTTGCTGCTTTTGCTTCTAGGTTTTGTGTTTTGCTAAGAAGTACTTGTCTACTTCAAGATAATATTAAAGATAAAAATCCTGTCGTTTTTTTTCTTCTGATAGTTTAATCCTTTCATTTTTTTTATTTAAATATTTGATTTACTTGGAAATGAATTTGGTGAAAAAAGGTAAGAATTCCAAATGTCTAATCTTTGATCTTTTCCTTATGGATTTGAGATGCCAGATGTATTTGGTTTATGTTTGGCTTTTTAATATGTCTCTCCCTGATTTCACTGCCTATTTCTGGGTCGATACTCAACTATTCTAGTTTTTGCAGTTTTCAAGTGGATATTAAGATCTGCTAGGGCTACCATGTGGTAGTTTATTTTTTGGCAATTTCTCTGGCTTTTTTGAGCTTTGATTTTTCTCTATGAATTTTAAAAGAGCTCATCATTTCTCTCTCTCTCAAAAATCTCATTGGTGTTCTGATTAGGACTGGAATGCATTTACAGAGAAAGTTGAAGAGAACTGGCGTCTGCACAATATTAGATCTTTTTAGTCATGTACAAATTGTGTGTTTAAATGGATTTAAGACTTCTTTTATGCCTCCCAGTAGGAGTTCATTTTCTTTTTTTGTTGTTGTTAACTTTCTTCTTAATATTAAAGAGTGTTGTTTTCCCTACCATTTTATGTTTTAACTAGTTATTTTTCACATATACTGTAGGAAAGCTATTGATTATAGATATCAAATTTTTCCTAACCACCATACTAAATTTTCTTATTGTTTCTATTGTTTTTTAACAGCTGCTTTTCTTGGCTTTTTTTTTTTTGGCTGTGTGATCATTATCAGGAAATTCAGGAAATAACAACTTTGCCCTTTTTGTTCTGATTTTTTTTTTTTGAGACGGAGTCTTGCTCTGTTGCCCAGTGTAAAGGGGCGATCTTGTCTCACTACAACCTTCACCTCCTGGGTTCAGGCGATTCTCCTGCCTCAGCCTCCCGACTAGCTGGGATTACAGGCACCCACCACCACGTCTGGCTAATTTTTGTAGGACGGGGTTTCAACATGTTGGCCAGGCTGGTCTTGAACTCCTGACTTCAGGTGATCCACCTGCCTTGGCCTCTCAAAAGTGCTGGGATTACAGGCAAGAGCTGCTGCACCTGGCTTGATTTTTATCTTTTAGCTCTCTGTTAATTGCATTGGTATTTTGAGAACAATATTGTATGGATCTATTCTTTTTTTTTTTAAGTAGTAAGTAGGATTATGGAAAGCAAAAGTGCCTCAACATACAAAGTGCATTATCCTGCCTAGAGGTGGAAGTCCATCAGTGGACAATCAGCAAATCAATCCCACCAGCCTCACCATCCACAGACGGAACTGGATTCTCCAATAACAAGTTGGTACCGTCCACCTGCCCTGAGGCTGGCGCTGTTCTGTGTACCGGGACCCAACCATGAGCTGAGCCCTTTGTGATGTGTACCTTACTCATGCAAGCTTTCAGCTTTCAAATACGTGCAGGCATACCTCATTTTATTGCATTTTGTATTATTGCACTTGGCAGACATTGTATTATTTGCAAATTAAAGGTTTGTGGCAACCCTGTGTCAAGCAAGTCTGTTGGTGCCATTTTTCCAACAGTGTGTGCTCACTTTGTGTCTCTGTGTCACATTTTGGTAATTCTCATGGCATTTAAAACTTTTTCATTATTTTTCTATCTCTCATGGTGATCTGTGATTAGTGCTCTTTAATTTTCCCATTGTAAATGTTTTAGGGTATCATGAACCACATCCATATTAGACAGCAAATGTAATTGATAAATGCCTGTGCTCTGGCTGGTCCACTGACACACCGTTCCCCAATTCTCTCCCTCTCCTCAGGCCTCCCTATGCCCTGAGACACAGTATTGAAATCCAGCCAATTAATAACCCTAAAATACCCTATAAGTGTTCAAGTTAAAAGAAGAGCTGCAGATCTCTCACTTTAAATGAAAAGCTAGAAATTATTAAGCTGAATAAAGAAAGCATGCTGAAAGCAGAAATTGGCTGAAAGCTGGGCATCGTAGACCAAACAGTTAGGCAAGCTGTGAATGCAAAGGAAAAGTTCCTGAAGGAAATTGAAAGTGCTATTCCAGTGAACACATGAATGCTAAGAAAGTGAAACATCCTTATTGCTGATTTGGAGAAAGTTTTAGTGGTCTGGATAGAAGATCAAACCAACCACAACATTCACTTAAACTAAAGCCTAATCTAGAGGAAGGCCCTAACTCTCTCCAATTCTCTGAAGACTGAGAAAGGTGCAGACACTGCAGAAGAAAAGTTTGAAGGTAGCAGAGGTTAGTTCATTAGGTTTAAGAAGAGAAGCCATCTCCATAACATTAAAGTGTAAGGTGGGTAGCAAGTGCTGATGGAGAAGCTGCAGCAAGTTATCCAGAAGGTCTAAGACCATTGATAAAGGTGGCTACATTAAACAACAGAATTTCAATATAGACATAACAGCCTTATATTAGAAGATGCCATCTAGGACCTCCATAGCTACAGAGAAGTCAATGCCTGGCTTCAAAGTTTCAAAGGGCAGGCTGACTCTCTTGTTCGGGGATAATGCAGCTGGTGACTTTAAGTTAAAGCCCATGCTTATTTACTATTTTGAAAATCCTAGGGCCCTAAGAATTACGTTAAATTGTGTTAAATTGACTCTGCCTGTGCTCTATAAATGGAAAAACAAAACCTGGATGACAGCACATCTGTTTACAGCATGGCTTACTGAATATTTTAAGCCCCCTCTTGAGACCTACTGCTCAGAAAAAAAGATTCAAAATCTTACTGCTCATTGACAATGCACCTGGTCATCCACGAACTCTGATGGAGATGCACAAGGAGGTGAATGTTGTTTTCAGCCTGCTAACACAACATCCATTCTGTAGCCCATGGATCGGGGGGTAATTTTGAGTTTTATGTCTTATTATTTAAGAAATACATTTTATAAGGCTAGAGTTTCTATAAAATCAGAGTGGTTCCTCTGGAAGATCTGAGAGAAGTAAATTAAAAATCTGGAAAAGATTCACCATTCTAGAAGCCATTAAGAACATTTGCAACTCATGGGAGAAGGTCAAAATATCAACATTAGCAGGAGCTTGAAAGAAGTGGATTCCAACCTTCATGGAGGACTTTGAGGGGCTCAAGATTTCAGTGGAGGAAGTAACTGCAGATGTGGTGGATACAACGGAAAACCAGAACTAGACATGGAGCCCGACAATGGCAATGAACTGCTGCAATCTCCTAAAAAAACTTTAACAGGCTGGGCGCGGTGGCTCACGCCTGTAATCCCAGCAGTTTGGGAGGCCAAGGCGGGTGGATCACCTGAGGTCAGGAGTTTGAGACCAGCTTGGCCAACGTGGTGAAACCAGCCTGGGACACAGAGTAAGACTCAAAAAAAAAAAAAAAAAAAAAACTTTAACAGATGAGGAGTTGCTTCTGTCACCCTGGCTGGAGTGCAATGGCACAATCTGAGCTTGCTGACACCACCGCCTCCTGGATTCAAGCAATTCTCCTGCCTCAGTCTCCTGAGTAGCTGGGATTATAGGCACATGTCACTATGCCCAGCTAATTTTTCTATTTTTAGTAGAGACAGGGTTTCACCACATTGGTCATGCTGGTCTCGAACTCCTGACATCGTGATCTGCCCATCTCGGCCTCCCAAAGTGCTGGGATTACAGACGTGAGTCACCGTGCCAGGCCAAGGAATTGCTTCTTGTGAAAGAGCAAACAAAATGGTTTATTGAGATAGAATCTACTTCTGGTAAAGATACTGGGAACATTGTTGAAATAACAACAGGCAATTTCAAATTTTACGTGTTTTTTTCCTTTTAAAAAAATTTTTATTTTATTTTATTTTAAGTTCCGGGATACATGTGAGGATAAATAGCTAATGCATGTGGAGCTTAATACCTAGGTGATGGGTTGGTAGGTGCAGCAAACCACCATGGCACACGTTTATCTATGTAAATTTTATATAAATTTAATTGATAAAGCAGCAGAAGGATTTGAGAGGATTGACTCAAGTTTTGAAAGAAGTTCTATTGTGAGTAAAATGCTATCAGACAGTATCACACGCTACAGAAAAATGTTTTGTGAAAGGAGGAATCATTAGATGCAGCAAACTTCATTGTTGTTTTATTTTAAGAAATTGTCACAGCCACCCCAGCCTTCAGCAACCACCACACCGATCAGTCAGCGGTCATCAACATCAAGGCAAGACCCTGGACCAGCAAAAAGGTTACAACTTGAAGACTCAGCTGTTCCTTAGCATTTTTTAGCAATAAGGTATTTTAAACTTAAGGTATGCACATTGCTGGTTTAGACAGAATGCTATTGCACACTTAATAGACTACAGTTTAGTGTAAACATAACTTTTATATGCACTGGAAAACAAAAAAAATCATGTGACTTACTTTATTGCAATATTTGCTTTATTGCAGTGCTCTGGAACTGAACAGGCAATATCTCTGAGGTATGTCTGTAAATAGTGGTTTGTTCATACAAGGAAATACCATACACTAGTTAAAAATTAATGAACTAGATTCACATGCCTCTGTGTGGATAAACAAAAAAAACATAACTTTGAGTTAAAAAAATCAAGTTTCAGAAGAAATAACTTGTGTGTAAATTAAAACATAATTAATTCAAGAGTACATATCATTTGTGGGAATAGGAATAGGAATATTTAGTAAAAGCAGCAAAACATCTATGCAAATGAATCCCACTTTACAGTATTGCTTATGTTTTGGGGTGGTTGCAGCAGTACCTGTAACAATTGATTTCAAACAATGTCCAATACAAATAGGTTAAATATGATTAAATATGTTAATATATGTTAAACCTGGGAAGTAAGTATGTGGGCATCTTTATTCCATTTTCTGTTCTCTTTCTATGTTTGAACTATTTCATAATTAAAAATATACAAACATGTTAAACATTAATATATGCCTTGGAAAAATAAAATAATGTTCAAAATAATACATGATCCTCATAAAAATTTGAGAAAAACAGAAAATTGTGATGAAGAAGAGAAATGTATATTAATCCTCGCTTCATGTGTGTATACAGAGACACACACAAATCCTAGCATGGTTGTCTGCTACCTATCAAAATCAGGATTACACTGCACAGCCAGGGGGTACATTTTAAAACTTACTATTATATTATAAACATAATATTATAAAATTGGTTTTGAAAACAAGGTTGTTAATGGCTAT
Organism: Gorilla gorilla gorilla; assembly: GCF_029281585.2. NCBI lineage: Eukaryota > Metazoa > Chordata > Mammalia > Primates > Hominidae > Gorilla > Gorilla gorilla. Next base: position 140,912,957 of record NC_073232.2, read on the forward strand.
ACCATATTCCACTTAATAGAAATAACAAAAGTCGCCCTAATTGCTGGACATAAGTTATCTGTAACTTTTCCCTATTATAAAAGATGCAGTGAGAAACATCCTTGCGCAATCTAGTCCCCGGGCAAGATTCTTAGGGATTAAATGACTGGATCACATGATAAGAATATTTCAGAGTCCCTTGTACATGCTGCCTAATTGCTTTCCAGAAAGGTTTCCTCCCCCTGAACCTTTTCAACACTGCTCTTCTTTTTTTTATGAAATCTTCTACCACTAAATCTTGAACAGCTCTCCGAATCATCAAAGAATGGTGCAGTTATGTTTAGTATAGGTTTATTCTGCAACATATTTTTTATTGTCATCATTTAAAATTTGCTAATAGATAAGTGGAATATATATAACTCAGTATTAACTAGAGTACTTAGTAATCCTAATCTTCTCTTATTCACTAATTCTGGAAACTAATCAATGCATACAGCTTCACGGTAAATAGATTACTACAGTATCGCTTATTTTTTATACCAAACTGCACTCCATGAGATAGGGAAAGGTGATCTACACATAATAGTAATAATAAAGATGTCAATAATTTGTATTTTAATAATTTAAGTAAATAAATAAATAATTTATTTGCATTTGTATAGTGAGTATCCAAATCACATTCTCTATTTTATTCTGCTGAGAGCCGTAGGTAGCTTCTGTGGGCAGTGATGGGCTGAGAATTTGGAGGCCTCGCCTCCAGCCTCCAGGTTGCTTCCTTCATGCTTGGTCAAATTAGGAGCCAGCTCAAGATGATGTGACAGGTCCCCTGCAGATCCGCGTGGAGGTGCAGGATTTTTCACCACATACACCAGGATTTGTCTGACTTGGGTCGATGACCCAGCTGTTGAACGGGGAGTAGGCACATGGGTACAATGTCCTGGCCTCCTCCCAGGCCCCACTAGCCACCTTGCAAATTACCCTGTGTCTCCATGCTCTCTACTCTGTTTTAGTAAGTTTGCCAGACCACTCGCCCAGCAGAGCCCAGGTCTGTCATTCTCCATCGCCAAAGCCAAGGAAGGGAAAAGCAGAAGTGTCAATCTCATGCAAAGTAATCTATACTTTCTATACGTTTTCAATCAGGCCTCTTGATCCCTGCTCCCTCTCCTCCGGGGGAACCTGCCAAGTCAACTCTGTTTCCTGCTTCCGAGTCTCTCACCTCATCTGCCTCCCCTGTAGACATGCCAGGAGGTCACAGACACCTCTCCAAAGAGGCACCCCTTCCTGGAGGGCTGTCCAGAGCAATCGCGCCCACCAGCCCCTGCAGGAAATTGGTGAAACAGAAGCCAGTTTCCTTGTGCTTTTCTCATTGCTCTGCTTTCTGCAAGTGCACCTCTGTCCTGGAGAATGAATTAATTCACCAAATGGAAGAATGCTTTTTGCTGGGAGATCAGCTGCTGGGAGAGGCCATCAGTCAATAATCAATTTCATATAAGTTTGCTGTGGGTTGCAGATATAGCAAGCCCACCCCAGGGTGGCTTCCCTTAGCACCCACTCAGACAGGTACAGGCTTCCACCAACAGCTGGAAACAGAGTTGGAGATTTCACTGTTTAGAGACGTGTACTGGATATCCAGAAGGGTGGGAAGGTCATGGTTGCATCTGTGTTGTATGCTCACAAACCATCTTTTCCTCTCATCTGTATGAGACAAGCTCAGCCTCTTACTAAGTGCACAATTTCATGATTAAGTGTGCAAAGTCTAGCGGGGCAAGGATACAGCCGATGCTCCACCAGCCTGGGTCTTAGGTAATTTCCCACTTTTTCTCTGCATTCCAAATTCTCTTTGAAGCTTCTAATGGGCCAATGTTCAAAGGGTATTTCGATAATTTATGTCTAGCTTTCAGGGCGTAGTGACAAGACTGGAATCAAGATGCCTGTTCACAGTTTATTGAGACATTTGCTTTTGGTAAAGGTGGTCCGTAATGTCGATTCAATATTGAAAGATGTTCTCCAGTGGGGAGACCCTTCCCTCATTTCCTGCCCACATTTTCATTTATTTCCTGTCACTTTGACTCTTAGTGATCACTTTCCTCAGGAAGAAAACTTTCCTTGAAAGTGTAAGCTCTGGTACTGTTAAGTTGTACATGATAATCTTCCATTTGATTTTTGTCAGTTAAACTCGCACCTCAAATGTAGATTTTTACCTTAGGCGACCCTTTTGATTCTTCTTGTAGATTGCACATTTAGCAAAATGCAACGTGCATATCCTTTTCTTGTAATTATCTGGTTTATACATTCCTTCCTCTTCCCTTAGAAGATCTTGCTTGTAAGATTTCTCTCTCCTGGGTTTCAAGGAGGTGAGAATTAAACTCCATTCTGTGCTGCGCTGTTGGTGGAGACAATGCTCTCAGGGATATGGGGTTTGATAAGCGTCTTCTAGATCTCTCCTTGTGCTTAATCAGACACAGGTGCAGCCTCCGCCCCATTGGGTCCCAACTGATATGTGGTCGGATGTGAGTGAGGCCCCTTTCTGAGATTCTTGTCCCTTCTGTGCCTCTTGTCAGGCCACGAGGAGGGCCTGCTTCTCTCCTTGGTAGGCAGTGGGCTGAGCTAGCCCCTGGCCCAGGTCCTCATCTAGCAGGCTGGATGCCCACCTCAGCTCTTATCTTCCCAGGTCTTTAAGGTTGAAGCTTGTAGGTCTCGAGGGAGATGCATTTAAGGGGAGAAAATGTTCCAACAGAAGGAGCAAGCGACAGATTCTTTGTGGTGTAAGTCATGGGAAGTAGCTGGGATGGGACACTAGGCATTCTCCACAGGCCACTTGAGGATTCTGGTTCCTTCCAGGGCTCTCCTGGACTCCCCTGTCTGCTAGGAACGTGGCCACAGCCCCAGAGATCCATGTGCATCCTCTTCACCTTCACACCCCCTGTGGAGCAAATAAGGCTCAGGCAGCTCACCCACATCTTCTTCCCTTGGGGAACAGCTGATAGATTTGCAGAGCCAACTCTTCCCCACCCCTTGTGTTTCTAAATATTGTTTCTGATTCTCATTTCTGATAAGAGCTTCCCAGATATCAAGGCTGCAGTGGGTTCAGGATTGGCACCTAGGGCCAGGTTTCCTCCCTAACTTGGAATGTGTCCTGAGGCAGACGAAGACCAGATTTGGGCTGGGATAAAGGCTGCCTTTGCCAGGCACTTCCTGCTCACCAGGCACTGTGCAGAGAGTTTTCAGGGATTGCCAGTTTGATTCCCCTTGAAATCTTTGAGGTGTCTCATCTGTGTCTACACACAAGGAAACTGAGTCTCAGAGAACGTGAAGGACTCACCAGCGGGCACTCATGAGTAACCAAGCACTGGGGGCTGGAACCTAGCATGGCTGCGGTGCCCTGACCTTCATTACCAGGCATGCTGAGCAGCAGACAAGGCCTCAGGGTGAGCTGAAGTCTGCTGATTGAGCACCCAGGTCAAGCAATGCCCAGAGGGCACTGTGGGGTCGAACACCTGGACAGGCCCATGGCAGAGACTCAAGTAGCCTTTGGACTCTGCCTGGTTCCCTGCAGGATCCTACTGAGTTGGGCCCGTCCCTGCCCGCAGGGTCAGGTCCAGTTGCCACTTGCTGGCCCTGTTTCTGCCCCACCCCTGCCCCCCACTGTTTCCTCCTCCCCTCCCCCTGCCCAGGCACTCACACCTGTCTGCTGTTTTCTGGGGCAGCCCACAATTCCCTTGAAAGCTGCTGTCTCAACTGGAGAAGGGATGCCTGGAGCAGGGGCCTCTAGGTTGTCTCCAGCCCAGCTTCTGTGTTCCTTCCACGTGGGGGACTTACCAGGCCAGCAGTCCCTATACCTGCAGACAGAACTCCTTCTGCACTCCCACACCCCAGCACCCTCAAGGGGACTGCCTGCTCATGGCTCTGCCTGAGCCCTCTGGGTGCTTGTGGAGTCCACATGCATCTTAACAGGCTGGTCCTAGGGGAGGGGAAAGGAACTCCTACCAGGGTCTGTTTTCATTTCCTCAAAGGAGCCCTGCTAGTGGCCGGGCTTCTTAACAGCACAGTGACCTTGGATGTCCTTGACCAAGCTGGCAGCAGGCAATGGGCAGACCACAGAGGGGGTGCTTGGGCAGTGTGGACACAGCTGAAATCCCCAGGGGAGCCTGAGAATGCAGAAGGGGGCCTGAGAGTGGGGCAACATGCCCACATGCAGTCCATGTGCAAACAGCCATGCACACGTGCACAGGCACACATGGGCACACATGCGCATGCTCATGCACACATACACACATGGACACACCAAGGAATGGCCCAGCTTATGGTCTCATTCTTGGCCTTTTCTTAACAAAACACCCAAAACTATGTTTGGGAAAAGCAAGGACTTCTCTCTAGACTACTTGAAATATTCAGACAAGCCCAGGAAGGGTGAATAGGTTTCCCATGACCCCACACATCTGAGGCTTTGGGCAGACCCTCTCAGAAGGCTTAACATGGTTGTTTTTAGATCCAAATATTTGGCTGCAGCTCTGGAGACCTGGGCCCGCGCTCATTGAAAGTCCTTCTCTCTTTGTCTTTGAGTCCGGATGTGAATCTGGAGCCCTCATTTTCAAACAGACAATCTGAGGCCTGGACAGGGGAAAAAGATTTCCCTGGAAATCACTGTTGAGGGGGCACAGTGGGTTACACTCAGGGGCCTGCCCTGGTCTGCCCTGCAGGCAGCCACGGGCATGGCGCTGTCTGCTATAGCCGCTGTCCTTCCTACCTTCCCTGCCTGCCCTCACGGTGCCTCCTCCTGCTGCATTCGCTGGGATCAATTTGTCCTTCAGTTACAGAAAATCAGTCTATGCTGTTTTAACATCCAAACGGTGGCTCCAAACGAGATTTCAGTTACAGCTGAAAATGTAATAAAATAATTCTTCGTGCTGACAGCCCCTGTGTAGGCCATTTGGAAAACATCAAAGGATGAATGCTAAATGTTCATTCCTAATGCCCGGTGTGCAGAGCATGTCCCAGGATAATCAGCCTTGCCTCTTGCATTGCCAAAGCTGATGGAGAGGAATCCGTAATGGGGCCAAATGAGCTTTCTCCGGGTGCTGTAGTGATGTGAGGATCTTGGACATCCAGAGTTCATGGCTGATCTGAGGAGTCATGGCCATGTTTTTGGAGACAGCCCACTGCAGGCTCTAACTGGAGGCACGTGTCCCCCCCAGGAGGTGTCCAGGTGGGCTGCAGGCACGGCCTTCCTGCCCTGAGAGCTGGGGGCTTCGGGGATGGGGGGCCTGCAAGTCATTACTTGTACTTCCCTTTTCCAGGCAGTTTGGGTATGGCTGTCCTCTCCTGCCTCTTGGTGCATTTTTGGTATGAGAATGAAGATCTCCTGCGGTTGTGATTTCCCAGGAACTGGGACAGACACAGCAGGCAAAGCAGATGCATTTCTTTTTCGATGCCATGACTGCTGTCTCCGGCCTGAGCTTGGCTTGGTTCCTTCTGTTGGCTTGTCTCTCCTTCCTTTTCCGTTGATCCAGTGCTGTCCTGGAGATCTGGCCTTGCCATCTAGATGACAGCCTTATCCAGGAACCAATGCAGGATGCCATCGACCCCACCCTCCAACAGGTCCCAGAGTTGGCCAGCAAACCTAAGCTGGCGGCTGAGCCGAAGACAGAAAGGCCAGACGCCTAGCGATTAGACCTGCGTTCATCAGGAAAGCAGTGAGGAGAGTGGGTATTAGTAAGATGGACACCATCTTGGGAGAAAAAAAGGAAACACAATGGAATCTAGAAATAATGGGTCATCGAAGATGTTTTAGCTGAATTGCTCTAAGCAGAGGGTAATAAGGGTGGGTACTGGACACTCAGAAGGAGCAGGAGCTCCGCCCTGGCCTTTCCCACAGCTTTGCATGCTGCTCTCAAGTGGAAAATACTGCCCGGTGGACAGCGTTGGCCTGGATGGTCGTTCCTGCATGCAGATCCCAATCGGGGGGCACACACTCACATGTTCTAACCCCAAGAGGATCCAGATGTGATGAAATCCATTAACTCACCATTCCTTTCTGCTCTCTTGGCAGGGAGCGGGTCTTTCTCTGAAAATGTGAGCAGACGGCTCTTGGAGAGGCTGTTTAGTCCTGGTTGAGAGAATGCTTTCCTTCCCCCAGGGATTCCTTTTGGAAAAGTCAGAAAGGCCTGAATTACTGAAGGAACCCAGATAGCCCAGTCTGGGGCACGGACATTTGGACATTCCCGGACTGAGGCCTGCCTCTCTCCTTGTCTGCCATGCCATATCGCAGCCCATAAATGTAAAGAGGGCAGTGTGGGAGGGGGTGCAGGCATTGCAGCTGGCAGGGAACCTCTTCTTCATGCCAGGGATTAGTCGGAGGGTGGAGGCTGCTGTCCCTGCAGTGAGAGCACAGCTGCAAGTCCCCCACTCTCTCCCCAGGCAAACTCTGAGCTGTGGGGCTGAGCCACATAGGGTCTGTGTGGTGTCTGTGCGATGTCCGTCTTCTCACTTAGTGCCCTTCTGGGCCAGTCTCTTATTCTTACATGGAAGTTTTATTTCTTCAGCCAAGATAGGAAGTTTCCTGAAGACAGCAGTGGCTCTAGAACTGTCTTTTACACTTTTTACAGGATTAAGATGGGGTAAATGCCAGGCTGACCAAGCCAGGGAAACTGTGCCCAGCCTGGCTTCAGAGGCACTGAGAACCCACCTTCAACAAAGATGACGTCATCACCTGGCCACCGCGGCCTGTGGGGTGCACACAGCTCTGACCACCTTAACTCTCCTGTGAGCCAGTGGTCAGGCGCAGGATTTTGAAGAACAGAGCACAGGGGAAATATGTAAGTTTCCTGAGGCTGTTATAACAAAAAAAGACCACAAACTCGGAGGCTTAAGACAACACGGAAGTGCTGTCTTGCAGTTCCGGAGGGCAGAAGCTTGAAATTGGTTTTGCTGTGCGAAATCAAGGTGGCAGCAGGGCTGTGTTCCCACCGGAGCTCCAGGAGAGAATGCTCCCCTTGCCTCTACTGGCTTCTAGAGGTTGTGGTGTGCCTGGGCTCCTGGCCCCACACCCCCACCTGTCTCTGTTTCTGTCTTCCCACTGGCTTCTCTGACCCTGACCCTCCTCTGCCTCTGTCTTATCAGGACCCCTGTGATGACAATGGGCCCATCTAGACCCCCATCACATGAGCATTAACTTAATCACATCTGCAAAGTCCCTTTGGCAATGTAAGAGGACGGGTTTGAGGGATAGGCTGTCCATGCCTTTTGTGAGGTGGGTGGGGGACATTATTCCTTCTACTAATAAGGCAAGAAAATAAGAAAGCAGAACCAAGGGATGGGGTGGTACAAAGGAAGCAGAGGGTCCTTCCGTGGTCATCCAGAGGCTGAAAGGAGCGGTGAAGATGGCAATGTCTGGGGAAAGCACTGCCAGCTGGCCTTCACCTCTTCCCACCTGCTTTCTGCTTCTCTGCTTTGTTAATTATTTCTTTCTTTTTTTTTTTTTGAGACAGAGTTTTTGCTCTTGTTTCCCAGGCTGGAACGCAGTGGCACAATCGCTCACTGCAACTTCCACCTCCCTGGTTCAGATGATTCTCCTGCCTCAGCCTCCTGAGTAGCTGGGATTACAGGTGCCCACCACCACATCCGGCTAATTTTTGTATTTTTAGTAGAGACGGGGTTTCACCATGTTGGTCAGGCTGGTCTCAAACTCCTGACCTCAGGTGATCTGCCTGCTTCAGCCTCCCAAAGTGCTGGGATTACAGGTGTGAGCCACTGAGCCCGGTCTGTTAATTCCTTTTGTTTCTTACTCCCAAGTTTGAATTCTGTGCCACACACATGCACGCACACACACACACACGCACACAGACACTGAAGAGCATGCTAGTTCTTTCTTCTTTTTTTTTTCTTTCTTTTTAATTTGGCATTTATTGAAGCTGATGGAGTGAACTGGATAAGAACACCCCAGAGTAACTGATGTGCCACTTAAAATATTGAACATCCATTTAGAAAAAAAAAATGGACTGAACATTCGGTCCCATCACAGTCCACGTGGTTCTGCCCGCACACTCTGGGGTCTTAGCCAGAGAGCAAATTCCCCCAACTCCAGCCTTGGAGAGCTGGGCCTGTTTCTCCACTGGAGAAATGGTAAGTCCCAGAGAACAGGGTCATTAAGCAAAGTTAGTGACAATAAGAGCAAAAGGAAAGTGACAGCAACCAGCAGGTCCCAGGGAGAGGCAGCCAGAGAGCCTGAGTCCCGTCCTCTTAAAGAGCAGCCGTGCAGGCCTGCCATGGCTCCCAGAAGCCCCTGGTGAGGCCTTGGGTGAGCCCGTGGTCGGGCTGCCTGTGATTACGGTGAAGATGTTGAAAGATATTGTAGGATTTTAATGGGAAAATAAGAAATAAACAACATGCTATGTAGGAAACTATTGTTTCCTATTTTCCCATTAAAATCCTATGATATTTTAAGTTTGTTGTGTAACTGTGAGACGGCAGGGGTGCACATGTCTTTCTTTTTAGATACTGAGATATAGCATTTCTAGAGAAACTGATGCTGGCTTCCTTGGTCATGGATATAGCTTGTGCTACCCTAAGATTGCGTTTTATACTTTTATTTTTGATACTTAGAACAAAACCAGTACCTCTTATTCCATGGAAATGCCTGGTGAATGTAGCTGTTTAGGAGAGAGACTAGTCTCAAGATTTCAGGATAGACCTGGAGTTTCCTAAATTCCCATGACTCAGATGCTGCAGGGGCATGCCTCTAAATCCTTGGAAGCCTGACTTTGGACTTGAATTTCACAGTGGATAAAAACAGGTTTCTGGTGAAGAATCCAATATTTCCTCCTCTGGTCTGGCTGGAAGCATTTCAAAGGCAGACTTCCAGCTGCTGGTCTTTTGCTCACATTCCCAGCTATAACCTAGAAATGCAGGCCTTCGCCTGTGAATCGGGCCAGCAAGAACAGGAAGACGTGGTCAGGCCTTGGAAAGATGAGGCTGAGGCAGGATTGCATTGTGCATGGAAAACCAGGCCTGTGGCTCTCATTACACCAAAATGAGACTTTCTGTTGTCGTGGCAGATGAAAGAAAGGCAGGTTGATGGGAGAGTGTCTCAGGAGTGTGTTCCACTACTGGCTGCGATGGTGGTGCTGGGTGAGGGGCCTGGGTGGGCAGGGAGACTGCAGGGGCTGGGAAAGTGAGGGGCAGCTAGGACTGGCCAGGAACCTTGGCTCTAGTGAACCCTGCCCTGCAGTGCACAGATCAGTCTGGCTGCACCAGATAGGGACCTTTGGGCCACCTCCTTCTGACCTGTCTGTCTTCTTTGGGGGTTGACAATTTCTTAGGTTCTTAATAAGGCCAGAACTTAGAATCCACACTCCTTGCTCCGAGCCATCTTAGAATCATCAGGTCATTGGAGACTTTATTCCTCAATATTCAGTCGGAACTCAATAATTTCTCATCATTTTGTTGCCTGATGTATGGCCATATCCAGGATAATCAGGTTGTTTTAGAAGATTTTAATGATTACTAATAAAATATTAGTGCACTGATTTTTTGGAAATTCAATCAACGACACCTTTCATCTTAGATATCGAATTTAATGAGTCCAGCAACTAAACTCTCAAGGGAGTAACATGGGTGACCAGTGGAAAGTTCCAGAAGGTTTAAGCCAATTCTATCAAGACCATCCTAATGCCTGTTTGAGGTCATGGAAGAGGGTCACCTGGAGAGAGCCACCACCTTTTAACCATCAAAAATAGTCATTTTCAGCCAGGCGCAGTGGCTCACACCTGTAATCCCAGCACTTTGGGAGGCAGAGGCGGGCGGATCACGAGGTCAGGAGATCGAGACCATCCTGGCTAACAAGGTGAAACCCCATTTCTATTAAAAATACAAAAAATTAGCCAGGCGTGGTGGCAGGCACCTGTAGTCCCAGCTACTGGGGAGGCTGAGGCAGGAGAATGGCATGAACCCAGGAGGCGGAGCTTGCAGTGAGCCAAGATCGCGCCACTGCACTCCAGCCTGGGCGACACAGAAAGACTCCATCTCAAAAAAAAAAAAAAAAAAAAAAAGTCATTTTCGTGTCTGGTTTCCATGGCTTCCCTGGAAGTACCTCCCTGTTTCGTGGTGCTCACACTTAAACTCTGGTTTCTGCCTTGTGCCCCTTCCACACAGGCTACACCATGTTGATCTTTTTAATTCAATATTTTGAATGGGTATCTGACAGTGTTTCACTCACCCAGTTCTTCCTTTCTTTCTTCAAAGTTCTTTCCCTGTTTTCCTGAACTGAGGTGTATGTTACCAATACGGTTTGGTTGTGTCCCCACCCAAATCTCTTCTTGAATTGTAGTTCCCATAATCTCCATGTATCATGGGAGGGATTATGTGGAGATAATTGAATCTTGGGGGCAGTATCCCCCATCCAGTTCTTGTGATAGTGAGTTCTAATGAGATCTGATGGTTTTATAAGGGGCATCCCCCTTTGCTGGGCACTTCTCTCTCCTGCTGCCATTGTGAAGAAGGACATGTCTGCTTCCCCTTCTGCCATGATTGTAAGTTTCCTGAAGCCTCCCCAGCCATGCTGAACTGTGAGTCAATTAAACCTCTTTCCTTTATAAATTACCTAGTCTCGGGTCCATCTTTATTAGAAGCATGAGAAAGGATTAATGCAGTTACTTTCATGGCCTGTGGTTTTCAGCCCCGGCTACACAGCCAATGCACTAATGCTGGGAACTCCCCCAGACCTGTGAGCAGCATTCTGTTCTGGGGCACAGAATCTTCCAAGAGATTCCATGATGACTTGAATGTGTGCCTCAGCTCTGAATCTTTCTGCAGGTTTTCTTTTTCTTTTTTCTTTATTTTATATTATTTTTATTTTTTTGAGATGGAGTCTTGCTCGTCACCCAGGCTGGAGTGCAGTGGTGCCATCTCAGCTCACTGCAAGCTCTGCCTTCTGGGTTCACAACATTCTCCTGCCACAGCCTCCTGAGTAGCTGGGACTACAGGTGCCCACTACCACACCTGGCTAATTTTTTGTATTTTTTAGTAGAAATAGGTTTCCGTGTTAGCCAGGATGGTCTCGATCTCCTGACCTCATGATCCACTCACCTCGGCCTTCCAAAGTGCTGGGATTACAGGCGTGAGCCACCACACCCGGCCTCTGCAGGTTTTCTTTTATACCTTTCTTAAAATGGGGTTAAGTAAACCAATGCTCAAAAACACATAAAATGTTTTGATTAGGTCAATAGGCATGTCAAAAAGCAAACTGTTGTCACAATCATAACTTGCCCATCAGTGAGTGTGGGCAGGTCTTCCTAGCAGCCCCGGGTGTTTCGCATCGTGGCTTGAAGGATTATGAGCAAAGCCTGTCCAATTAACCTTGGAGGAAATGCACTGGTGTTTCCAAGAGCCTTATTTATGTATTTTTAATGCAGGATTTTATGACCTTTACCTCATATGGGTCCTTAGGAACATTTCCCAGTTATCAGAAAGGATCCATTTGCAAACATTATTTGTGCATAATCCTAAATGACTGAAGGGTTTCCTCAGTCACTATGTCTTACTAGAGCTGAACATCTGTCTGCTGCAGGCTTTGCCCCCACCCTTCACACTCCACAGCCCGAGTAAGGCTAAAGGCAAACTTCAAACCACACTAACTAGGAATGAGCACAAGCTCCAGGTGACATCAGCCCAGTGTAATGAAGCTGCACAATGACACCATAGATTCTCACTTCTCGACCAGGGAGGTCCCACAGAGTTGATACCTGGGCAGTAGGCCCTTCCCACTCACCTGCTGAGGTCTTAGCCAATGGTTCACCTGTCTGAGCTCAGCTCCCTCACCTCTAACCTGGAGGGAATGACAATGCCTTTTAGGCTTGTTGTGAGGATAAAATGTATTTATGTTGACAAATATCTGGCACAATCCTTGTTCAGCCCTTAATGTGCAGTGGCTCTCTGCCCTCCCTTCTTCTCTGTTGATACTAGTGACCTGAAGTTATTCCATCACTGTTGGGACTTGGAACCACAGAACCAGGCTGGGGTCTGTCCACACTGAGCTGATAACTGCTGAGCTCTGTCTTTCCTCAGCCTCTTCCCTTCTGCTGCTTGTTGCCAGTGTTATGTAGAGCACAGTTCCCTAAATCTGTACAGCCAGCCTCAGGCAGACATTAGAATGGGCATTGCACACGTGAGGACACTGTGGCTGTAAAATGGGGTCACTCTTCACTCTTCATTAGGGTTTGACCCCAAATCAGACCTAAAATTCCCAGCATTTTTAGTGGTCTAGGGTGTTCAGCATATTAGTTTTCTGTGGCTGTATAGCAAGGGATGGGTGGATTAGATCAAGAGAAAGGTATTCTCTCCAAATTCTGGAGGCCAGAATCCAAATCAAAGTAGCAGCAAGTTTGGTTCCTCCTGGAAGCTTAGAGGGTAGTCTATCCCACATCCCTCTTCTAGCTTCTGGTGGCTTCTAGCAATCTTTAGTGTTCCTTGGCTCTTAGCTACATAACTCCCATCTCTGTTTCCATGGTCACGTGGCCTTCCCTTCTGTGTGTCTCTTTGTCCCAAATCTGTATCTCTTTTCACTTCCTAGGATGCTTACCATTGGATTTAGGGTCCAGCCTAAGTCCAGGTTGATTTCTTCTCCATATCCTTCACTTAGTCACATCTGCAAAGACCGTTCTCCCAATAGTATTCACAGGTACCAAGGCAGTCCCTTGGTCTTTCCTAGTTTCTTGTGTAATAGAGACTGTAGGAGACCAAACCCGCCCTAAAGAAGAGACCCCTGGAGGAGTGATTAGGCAATGGTGGACAGTGCCTTACCTGGGGTCCGTCTCACCTGTGGAGCCACCAGACAGATGGAAGGAGGCAGGGCTGTACCTGTGTCAGGGCCCTTGTGTGCTCTGAGCACCAGACACACTGATTTCTAGCAAAGCTGCTCCTCTGCTGCACCCCCCACCACCTGATGCCAAGCCACCCATCCACCCTGGTGCTCCCAGCTGTCCTCCTTCCTGGGAGCTGCACCAAGGGAGGTCTTCTGGGATAAGGGTTCTTTCAAAATGCTCATAGGGCAGAGTCGCACTTCTTTTTTTGGCAGCAAGCACAAATGATCTCTTGCCCCCTTTGATTTTTATGATGAGCGTGAATTGGGGAAGGCTATATATCAAAGATGGCATTGCTTTATTTTCATAATAGGCATAATATTTCACCACTGCAACATCTCCCACAGTGGGAGAAAAATTCAGGGTACATATGCTCAAGTCATTTTCCCTTCCAGATTTTTAACTGGCCAGGTAGACTTTTAAACTGCATTTTCTGTTTTAAAAGCAGTTTTGGATTGCAGCTAATACGTGAGGGGCAGTTCTTGAAGCTGTTAGCACCTATTCACTATGGAGCAAATGCTTTCTTCTTCCATTTTCCTCTGGAAATGAGACTGGACTTGGGTTTTGAATCCTTGTCCATTCTTGGCTACTCCCTGAAAAGGTGGAATGAAAAGGGCTTTTCACGGGGAGAAGGATCCTATACTATTTTAACAAAAATATAATGTGGGGTTGGCAATTCTATTTGAGGGAACATTTTAAGAGCACTGTTTATTTAGATAATCAGTTCAAACCCTTAAAAAACAATGAATAAGAAAAAGAGGACAATCTCATAGTCAACAAACTAATTAATAAATAAATACAGAAGAGAAGGCTGCTGGAGCTCAGGCCCCCAAGAGAACTTCGGTGAAAACACGAGCCCATTGAGGAGACACCGAACTACATCAACGAACGGGGCAGTGGGGGTTTCCGTGTGTGTCGTGTGTTGAGATACGGAGCCTGAGAACTGTGTATGCTTGCAGCAAAAATTGAAAGTTAAGTTTTAGTACCAGAGCTTGGAGCTGATTTTAAAAAAGAAAATCAATGGTAAGCAAGCATGCGGCACCACTGCAGAGCGTAAATATTGGAGGGCCCAGCAGGACATGCTCCCTGAAGCTACCTACACCAGCAAAGTTCCCCCTGGGGTGCCCAGGGCCCTTCATCATCCACCTGACCCATGACCCCAGGAAGTCAGTGGAGCAGCCCCGCAGTCACTGTTCACAGACAGTGCCCCAAAGTCAGGGCAGCCAAGGGACTCACTCCAGGCCCCCCATCTGCAACAGACTGTCTCCTGACTCCCTGTCCTCTGGTCCTTCCCAACCACAACACTGCCTTTTAGAATGGGCTCGATTTCATCACAATGAACCAGTTCACTTTAGGTCACTAAAGAAATGATAGCTTAGGTTATGTGACTTCACCCTGTTTCAATTGGTCTAATGATATTGTGTAGTCATTCTTATGTTACTAGGGTATAATTTATAAAAAGAAAAGTGAGCAAATTTTAAGTGTAGAGTGCAATGGATTTTTATCTATGGATACACCCGTGTAACCATGGCCCAGATCAAGATATAGAACATTCCAGCACCCTCAAGAGAGCTCCCTGCCCCTTCCAGTGAACACTGGAACATTTTAAGAACATTTATCTAAAGACTGAAATGAGACAATAAAAAAAGAACACACGTGTTGATTCATGACAACACATGGATGCTTCTCAAAGATACCATGTTGAGGGAAGGGAGTCAGATATCAGAGAATACACAGGTACGATTCCATTTAGACAAACTGGATCTCAGACAAAGCTACTCTACAGTGTTGGGGTCGGCATAGTGGTTCCCTGAGGGGTAGGTGTCTTCATCATCTCAAGCCCTCTGTCTTCATCATCTCATGCCCGAGCCAAGCCAGTGACCTCACCACTCACCCAGGGATGCCTCAAGAGCAGCATTTGTCACAAAGTGGCTAACTAACCTAGAAGTGGGCCACAACCTGAGAAAGCTTTCTAAGGAACAAAAGGGGTGATTGCCTATAGGTCAGAACTGTCCTCATCAAAAACGAGAAGCAAGTTCAGCCACAGGAGGCAGAGGCTGCGTTTGTGAACGGAACATAAATGGCCTTGTAAGTGGTGCAACAATCATTTCTCATACTTTAACAAAATATCCTCATTCAAGAGTTGAAGTGACACCTCTGTGTCCACTATGGTGGAGATAAGAAGGAAGTATGCTCCTTTTAAAAAGCATAAAGCAACGAGATTGCGAACTGTTAGTTTTTGAGCTGCACATTCTAAGAAGAATACAGCTATATTTTTTAATGGAGTCAGTGAAGTTTCAAATAGAATGGATATTCACTGTAAATAAATCATTCTTCAATTCCTTCAATGAAATTAATTTCACATTCCTATTATCGCCTGCAATTCGATAACTGCTAATGCTAGTCCAGCAAATATCATTTTGCTAATGAATACAATCATTAGTGTTGTTTTCATTTTACAGTAAGCCATTATTATTACCGTCTTTCATCTGGATGCATATAAAGTTGCAATAACTTGGTTTCTCTCCCTATGGAATCCAACCATCACAATCAGCTTCTGACATTCAACCTACCCAACCCAGATATGGTCATCCCCAGAGACAAACGACAAACATCTGGGCAAAGTTCCTTTTTTTTTCAAGATGGAGTCTCACTCTGTCATCCAGGCTGGAGTAGTAGAGTGGCTCAATCACAGCTCACTGCAACCTTAAACTCCTGGGCTCCAGGAATCCTCCCATCTCAGCCTCCTAAGTAGCTGGGATTACAAGCGTGAGTCACCACACTTTGCTTTTTTTTTTTTTTTTTTTGGTAGAGATGAGGTCTTTCTATGTTACCCAGGCTGACCTTGAACCCCCGGCCTCAAGTGATCCTCCCACATGAGCCACCACACCTGGCCTGGGCAAAGTTCTTTAAAAAAAGCCGCTTTATTCTTCCCACATGGGTGCCTTAACAGAAAACGTTGCGAGTAATACATCAACAACCCACTGCATCAAAAACTGTGATTAAGTGATGTCCACATGTCCTATAAATTGCTTACGACTTTTTTCCTTGTCATTCTGGAAATAACCTTTACCTGACTCCAACAATTTATGGGGAAAAACAAGCTATATTTTCAATTTGCAGTTTGCAGAAAACAAACTACAACTAGTTTTTGGTTTTTGGTGTAGTGATGAGGCTGCCTATTGACCTATATCCTGGCGTTTGTTCAGGCACAGACTGAGGATATTCCCGTCTCCAGCAGCAAACCTCCTACAACCATTGGAACACCTGTGTCCATGAAGCTTGTTTAACCAAAGCCATGCATGGCTCCGGGGGACCCTTTCAGCCCAGCTGGCACTGCCTGGCAGTGCTTGGGGAAGGCTTCTTATTTGAAACCTTCCCTGAGATGAGGGGGTGCGATGAGACCACACAGGGACCTTTCCCCCAGTGCCATCCATACAATGAAGCCCTCAGCCTCCCCCTGAACCCTGGCCTGTGTAGGAGGCTTCCTGCCTGTTCTGGGAGCCTGGGCCTGGCTGAGATCCTCCTGGCTCATTACCAGCCCTGTCTTCATCATCTCATGCCCGAGCCAAGCCAGTAACCTCACTGCTCACCCAGGGATGCCTCAAGAGCAGCATTTGTCACAAAGTGGCTAACTAACCTAGAAGTGGGCCACAACCTGAGAAAGCTTTCTAAGGAACAAAAGGGGTGATTGCCTATAGGTCAGAACTGTCCTCATCAAAAACGAGAAGCAAGTTCAGCCACAGGAGGCAGAGGCTGTGTTTGTGAAGGGAACATAAATGGCCTTGGAAGTGGTGCAACAAGCAGAAACATAAGTAGTGTAGCCCAGAGCCCTCTGGAAAGGTTCTTGTCATCGGTGACCCCCGTCAGATTGCATGGCCTCTGATTTTCACAGTCACGGATGGTCTCAGGAGAAAAAACACGTAAACTAGGACTCAAGCAAGGGGTTTGCTTTTTGCCACTGATTGGTGGACTAATTAATTAGGCTTCCTGGGCAGAAACGGCTCTGCTGCTGGCGGAGCCCCCACACCACGCAGAGATCCGGGGAGAGATGAAGGGGCTGGCTAAAATAGTCACACCAGGGGCAAAGTGGGGGAAGAAGGATTAAAAGCTTGACAGTGAGAGGGGCACGTGACACTCTAGCCAGAGCAACGAGGTTCACTGGTGCCAGGCCTAAGGCACATGCTCTGACCCTAATCAAGTGGTCCCAGAAGGTCTCAGAGCAGCTGTCCCATGACTAGGAGGTAGGGGCCCGAACCAGCAGGTGGCCCCGGCAGTGCTACCTCTCAAGGGCCCACTGGGCATGGGAGGGCAGAGACGGGAGAGGTGGTCGTGGTGAGAACCATAGGTCAGCAGGGACGACACCCCCCCAGCCTTGACTCCACCCATGTTCTTGGGACGTTGCAAGTCCCCAGGAGGAGTCCCAGCAGCACAGAAGGCAGGCTGAAGGTGCAGCTTTGGGAAAAGGGCAGGGCTGGCAAGAAGAGGGGTCATGGATTGGAGTAGTACAGACAGATGGGGGACAAACCACTGAGGTCCCTGTGGAGCCAAATCCCACTTCCCAGGCTGCCAGAGCCACATCCTCCCTGTTTGCCAGTGGCTGGTTTCGTTGGCCACGGGCTTGTTTTTCCAACCCACCGTGCTGGCGAATCTGCAGGATCAAGGACAACTGTGCCGTGCTTTTACTTTCTTCCTGACAAGCTCCCATGACGACAACAACAAAATAAAAGAGATACAAGGAAAAGAAAGACAAGGGCTAAAAAAATAAAATAAAAAGAGCCTACCCAAGGATATTTAGCAGATGAATAGTTTTAGTTGTAGCTTTCTGAATTCCGAAGAGCGGAAGAGCCCGGCCGGCGGCGCTGGTTGTGAAGATGGAGCGCCGGCAGTCACGCAGCCGGGGGAGGCTGCAGATTACATTTTCAGGCCTCCCGGGCTTTTGTTCTGTTGAAAGGGACAAGTAACTTTGTCTAGTTTAACCCCCTCTGGCTTAGAGCTTCACAGATGTCAAATCCCTTACGAAAGACACTGCATTTCCACAGATGCATGGCCACTAGGCCTCGGTAATGTATCAGAGAAATGAAAACTCCCCACTCCAAGAAATCAGAGGTGCCGTTCATTGTTGAAAAATGATATTCTAGGGACCCAACACGATGAAAATACCATTATTATAAAGGAAACCCATTCCAAAGCTTCCTATCACATGTGGTACTGCCAAATAAATGATGCAACTTCATTTAGTAAGAAGAAAATCAATGATATTAAGAACAATTAAATTGTGCCATAGTCTGTAGGTGCAAACCTCACCAAAAGTCACTTCAATAACACATAGTAAGTGAAGCAACACAGCACAGGCTGCTCATTGTTTTCAAGTGTTCTAGACGGAAGGGCTTCACCTCTGTGCACGTCTTCTTCTTTTTTTTTTTTTTTTAATGCAACTCGGTCTTGTAAACACAGAAGATTTTTTAATTTATTCTCTTTTTTTTCTTGACATTTAACTTTTAAAATGCATTTTTTTCACGCTGAAAAGCTGGATAATTCTTAGAGCCTCTGGAATGATATCATCACCCGGTGGTGCGTGCTCCTCTCTCTGTGGGGACCGAGCTCCTCGGCGTATGCACTGTCCCCGCTGCAGGGCTGGCAGGGTCCCAGGATGGCACTCGAGGGCCTGCGTCCACCAGCATGGCAGATGTTCCCAGAGGCAGAGAAACAGGGCAGGACCCTGCTGAACCTCTTCAGCAAAGCATGCTTTTGCATGGTTCTAGGTGTCTCTGGGCATTGAGGAGCACCCTATCTGTTCCTCCTTCCCCTCGCCCACACTTCCTCTGGGTCATCCATGCCCCAGCTTCCATGGGCTCCCGTTTACTGCGTACTGGACTGTGGTTCCATCTCGAACTCTCTGCGTAGACCAAGGGCATAAAATCAACTCTGGGAATGAAAGTGTCGCAAGGCTTTTCCTGACTCCATAGAAGATGCCGGGCATGACTCACTAACACCTTCGTCCTCCCACGTAATGGGGATAATATTTTAAAACATATTTTCAAATGAATTTTCATAACCTATAAATTGTGCTGTCCTCGGGCTCCTTGCCTTGGTGGGATTGGGTTTTAGTGTTCCAAGGGAAGGGCTGGCATAGACCGGCTAGGAAAACAAAGTCATTTTTCAGTTTTGACTGGCAAATAGGATTTGTGAGTCCCTAGCAAGCAAAGGTTTTGAAAGCCATGCTAGGTTGGGAGAGAGAAGGATTTACTAAATTCCTTTAGTTGCTATGCAAAGGGCTGGGCCTGCTGGATGAGATCATGGAACTTTTCCATAAGCCTCGGATGGAATTGTCTCAGGATGTAGGGTACAGAAATTCTTTATCACCCAGGAAGGAAAGGAAGTGCTTCCTATCTTGGTTGGAGGGGTGTTCGGGATGCAGTAGATCCAGTGTGGTGAGGGTGTCAGGGCCAGGATCCTGCCATCTCCCTGTCCCTGGGCCTAGCATGCACGTGTGGTGACAGGCTAGAGTGTGGCCAGTGTGCCCTGCTGTGCTGGCCCTCCCTGGGGAGGGCTTTTGGCCTCTAGAAGTTGACAACCAACACGGTGCACAGAGGCTGCCTGGCAGGGTGGGCCAGCTGGCTACAAAGGGAGCCAGTGGCAGGACTCCCGGATCCCTTCTGGCTGTGCAGGGGACACAGGGGACCCTGAAGTTCCCAAAGCCCTAGTAGATAATGCCTTAGAGATATGGGGAGAGAGTCAGTTGGTCAATAAAAGCCTGGAGTTGAAAATGGCAAAAATAATAAATAAATAAATAGAAAGAAAGAAAAGAAAATCTGCGGTCAGAGACTTTAGCAAGGCAAAGACATATCAGCAGATACCAGACCAGGGACAGACCTGGGGGTCTCTCTGCAGCAGGGAGTAGGACAGGCTGCACAGTTACACCACCTTGACGTGCACACACACAGCTGACCCCTCAACCCCATGAAGTGTAGAAGGGAGAAGCCAGGATTTCAAAATTATGAGCATTTCCCACAAAGATCCTGAGTCATCCCACCGAGGAAGAATTCTGTGGGGACAAGCTTATGTTTTCCTCCTCACTGCCCAGCAGGGAAGACTCTCACCATAGAAAAAGAAAGGTGTCGGGCACATGTTTCCCATCTCTGAGCCTCATACAGGCAGCCCTGATTCAACTGTCGGAACTGCTAGCAAGCTCGTGGATGGGCCCCAGCCGCCTGAAAACATGCAGTCTGCGGATGGCACCCTGACCTTGGTCCTATGAGTAGTGACTGCTGATGGGATGCTCTGAAGCTGGCTGAATGTCTCCCCATCATGAGCAGGAGCTCCATGCCGGGTGTTACCTGATGCTGTGTCCTCTCCTCAGCCAGAACTGCCTTCCGTCATCTCACAGAAAACTTTACCTTCCTCCAACACGGACGACTTTTTACAGTGAGCATGTGGCAATGCATTTTCCTGCCATTCCTGCTGCATCCTCCTCCCTGGGCTCTGGCATGTGCTGTGGAGTTTGGGGACCTCTGTGCGGGCCGATGGCCACACAAGAATCTGAGGCTCCTTTTTTCTGACTCTGGCTCATTTAGGATCAAGGGCCTATGATGGGGGCTTTGCTTTCACTCACTCAGCTGATGGAAGATCTAGAAATAAAAGTATTTCATTTCTTATGCAAAGTCTGAGCTTCACATGCTGTGACCCACAGTAGCCTTCATGGGCCAGGGAAGGGAGCGTTCAGGGAAGACCCGCTGGAATGTGAATGGAGCAGGGCTTCCACCCACACCCTGTTGGGACACCCAATCCTCTTCCCGTGGAGATGCAGGAACGTGACACCTGTAAGGATTACTTGCCTGAATTCGTTTGCTTGAGTTTTAACTGAAGAAGAAAATGTGTTTTGGGCTTGTATTCACTTTCCCTTTTTAGTGTGTGGTGCCTGTAAAGACAAAAGGAAAGTTGAGAATGCACAGGACCCAGTATGAATCTGCAACTCTGAAGGCTGGCCTCTGGGGAGTGCGGGCAGGGAGAGCCAGGGGTAGGTGGTAGCAACCATCAGCTGCTTGCAGGGAAGCCTCTGGGAGTGGTGCCATTTCAGGTGGGCCAGGAAACAACAACAAAAGACCTAGAGGGCTGCACCTGAGGACAAAAAGTGTTTCGAGTAGGTAAAGTGGAGAGATAAAGGCAAAGAGATTGCAGGTGTTCCTGGAGTTCTATAGAAGACCTGGCATTGGAGGAACACGTGTATGGGAGGAGTGAGAGTGTGGTGACATGAGGCATGGAGCCAGTGTAAATAGAAGCCACGACCCGCGGTGGCTCACGCCTGTAATCCCAGCACTTTGGGAGGCTGAGGTGGGAGGATCACCTGAGGTCAGCCTGGCCAACATGGTGAAAACCCATCTCTACTAAAAATACAAAAATTAGCCAGGCATGGTGGTGCATGTCTGTAGTCCCAGCTACTTGGGAGGCTGAGGCAAGAGAATCGCTTGAACCCTGGAGGCAGAAGTTGCAGTGAGCAGAGATCGTGCCACTGCACTCCAGCCTGGATGACAGAGTGAGACTCCTCCATTTCAAAAAAAAAAAAAAAAAGAAGAAGCCATGACCCAGTAGGCAGGGAATGGGGCAAATGGCAGGCCAGGGACAGCAGGGGCACGCTGGAGGGTCATTCAAGGTGCAGTGCAGAAGGGATCGGAGAGTGGCTGTAGCAGCAAGGGGAAGGAGTGGCAGGTGGAGGAGACTTCATGAAGAGGCATCAGGACTGAGTGATGGGCTGAGGAAAAGGGTGGGAAGGGAGATGGGGATGAGGGGAGGAAGAGGCAGGGGACTGATGTGGAGGTCATGTTCTGATGTAGAGGCAGCCTGCCCTTGGCCCAGGCTGGAGAGTCACTGCACAGGTGAGAGACCCTGTCAAGCAAAGAGCGGGGCAACATCCACCAGGCCCACATTCCTGAGCAAGCCAGCGGACAGTGCCGCCGGAGCCGTGCTGGAGTATGACCGAGAGCCCCACTTCCCATTTGTCCTTCCTGTGTGCTATGCGAGGACCTTTAATCCTTGTTGGGGTGATTACAATGTGAAAAGGTTAATTTACTGAGACGATCTATAATGACTACTGAGAATAATGGCCAAATAAAAATATATGCTAAAGGAGTTTAGGGAAGAAAAATGTAGCCTGTACTTTGGGATGTGATTGCATAAAATTGGCCTTTACCATTTGGAGAAGCACCTCACTGTGCCTTTCACGGCATTTCATATACTATGACATGTGATTGGAGATGCCTTGAACAGTGCCCGATAAATGACTTTATAGCCATAATTGTGTTCTTCAGGAAAAGGGAATGCTTCATGGAAAACCAGATAAACCTCGCACAGACTAATAGCATAGAATCTGGCCACTTTGGTTGAATTGATCTATTGTGGACATTTCACATGATTTTTATTGATATTTTTCTCTTCTGCAAGCCTCGGAATGTGAGAGGAATTCTACTACAATGGCTTCATACTGAATTTTTAGTAAGAGGAAAAGCTGGTTTTAAATTGGTGATAATCAGATGTCTATTTTGAGGGGGCGCGAGGGGGATGACAATGGCTAATATGTAATAAAAACAAACACAATCTTTAGCCCCAGATGCCTCTGGGCCCATGAGTGCCTGTCCCCGTACCTGTGGGAGAAGGCCACACCTGCATTTCCGGGGCAAATCGGCATGTTCTAAAAGCAGGTCCTGCGGACACACTTGCACGGCAAATAGGGCCAGGCCCTCCCTCAGCTTTTTAACAGGTGGTGAAGTTTCCACAGGAACTTAATTTTCCTTTTATGTAGGAGAAACTGTATGTTTCTGGGCTTGAGGGAGGGAATGAAACCAGCAAAGATGAAGAAGTTGAGGACACAGGGAAGGGGTGTGAGAGAGGGACCAGCCACAAAGTGGCTCTGTGGGCCACTTTCATGAGTTTTCCCATGTCGCATTACCCTGGGATTAAAAAAAATAATTGTGATAATAGATACATAACATAAAATTTTCCACATTAATCACCTTAAGTGTATAATTCTGTGGCATTAAGTGCATTCACAATGTTATGTAACCATCACCACCTACCTATTTTCAGAACTTTCTCATCTTCCCAGACATTAACTATCATTGAAAGTGCTCTTTGTTCCCCCTCCCTGAGGCCCTGGCAACCTCTTTTCTACTTTCCGTATCTACGAATTTGCCTATTTAATTTGCTTTTCCCTACCGGCTAGTAATGAGTGTCCTTGCCCGTGCTTGTTGGACACGTCCTGGGTTTTCATCTGTATTACAGATAAATAGGAAATGACATCCCATGTCCTGGTCTTCATCCAGGTGAGTCACCCACACCACTTTGTCCAGTCTGAACCTGCAAGTGACAGCATGACTCACCCCTGCCGGAGGGAGAGCAAAGAGCCAGTGGTGAGGGGAGGCCTGCATCTTCTTGAAGAAGGTGGCTCTGACTCAGAGGCCCAGAGGAGTGTCCCTGCTGGAGTGTCCCCTGCAGTTCCAGGTGGCTAGTGCTGGCTGTATTAACATGAGCCTTGGGCCAGATGGTGCCACTCCGGGGGCCCTGGCTTCTGTGACATGTCTACTGGCTCTCTGAGCCACCCAACCCAGGAATGGCCAGAGCTCGCCGGCCCTGACTCTCTGAGAAGAGAAACAGCTGAGTGACTGACATCCTGGGGCCGTGGGCTGGCAGGGCCCTCACCTCTCTATAAGACTGGACTCCCACCAGATGTCTTTGCAGGCGTCACTGTCTCCTCCGGCGGTGCCGCCTTCAATTATCAGCATCCAAGGCCCACTCTGTCCAGGAACCAGGGCCTGACTCAGGGACCCGAGAGGCAGAGGCTGGTTTCTTGTTTTCCTTCAACGAAGTCAGCCAGCTTAATCTCACCTTGCCTACATCACAGAGAAGATAGGACAGATTCTGGGGACATCCCGAAATTAACTGTGAAGTGTAGACATTTGCTATTGAATAACTTAAACATTAATGTAATTTAGGCCACATGGCTACTGAACTTTAGAATTTATAAAGCCTCTCTCTGCAGATGAAAATGTTCATTTAACCAAATGGAAAAAATATTTTTACATGTCTCATGTCCATACAAGATTTATGAAGCCCGTGTTTTTATTTATCAAAATGTGTTGTCTTGTGACCAAATTCACACTTTAAGACTAGGCAGCAGGTGCTCAAACACTGTCAATTCAAAGGTGCTGGAAGGGACCTCGCTCAAATTCCTTAATATTGTTTGCCTGTGTTCCCACCTGAATCTCATCTCGAATTGTAGTTCCCATCATCCCCACAGGTCATGGGAGAGACCAGGTGAAGATAATCGAATCATGATGGCCGTTTCCCCCATCCTGTTCTCAGGATAGTGAGTGAGTTCTCACGAGATCTGATGGTTTTATAAGGAGCTCATCCCCCACTTTGCTGGGAACTTTTGTCTCCTGCTGCCGTATGAAGAGGGACATGTTTGCTTTCTCTGCCATGATTGTAAGTTTCCTGAGGCTTCCGTAGCCCTGCTGAACTGTGAGTCAATTAAACCTCTTTCCTTTATAAATTACTCAGTCTCAAGTATATCTTCATTAGCTGCACGAGAACAGATTAATACACTCCCCGTGAACTACTCTAAGGAGAGAGCGGGTCTCCACGCGGCCTCGGTGTGTGCTCAGAACTTCTGACACTAGCAACCTGGCAGCCCAGCCCGGCGGGGTTCTGTTCTCTCTGCTGCATGGTTTAGCGTGTGGTCATAGTGTGTGTAGGATGGAGACTGAAGGAATCATCCTTCACGCTGATTCATCTGGAAGAAAAGCCAAGCCCTAATTTTTTAAGCTGAGGACTCCATGTGTTTATGTATTTAGCACCTCAAGACAGGAGGAAATAATTAGTGGTTTGAGAACACGTTAACAAAAACCAAGAGCTCTTTCAACCTTCGGGCTCATAATATATGTAATTGTAAAGTAACAAGCACACCAGAAGGGAACAATATTCTTTTGTGATGGGGAGGTTACCCCTCCACCCACCTCCTATACCCCGTGGGATAGCCACAGCATGGACTTCCTGTTCTACCCAGGGCCATAACCAGACAGCTGAATTCATGTATGGTTCCCAGGACAACAGTGGAGAGGGTGCATTTCTTACCTGGGCACGGCTGGGAGGGATTCCCATAAAACATCATTTTATTTAATTTGAAGTGATTTTCTGGCAGGCTTTTCTTCTAATTTGGAACCTAATATTTAAACAACCATTGCTTAAAACACAAGCTGGTGTCAGAATTTTAAGGTGATGACAAGAGTAGAGCAGCTCTGGGAAAAAGAGAGGTAAGAAGTTCGGTTTTGGATTCCAGCCAAGCGATGGTCCTTTTACTTGTTTATCGATTATGTGTTGGTTCCCAAGGTCGACGAGGACTTGGCGACACCTGATTTTTATGTGGCATTTCACAGTGTTTCACTCCTCATCTTCAAGTTGGGAGGAATCAAATACTTCCCGTTAAAATTTGTTCTTCTACTTAGTGAATTTATGAGAATGAGAATAAAAATGTACTGGATAATTTTCAGCTCTTTGCAAAAAAAAAAAAAAAAAGCCCCTTTAGCGTTGCTGTTGAATTCGGCAGCCGTGGCCAGAGGGACTGGGGAAGGGAGAGGTGCTCCTGCTGCCTTATTCATCTCCCCAGGGAAACAGAGTTGCTGGATGCCATAATGAAGGGGGTTTGTTTTTAAGAAGTCGAATGAAAACACTAGATGGTCTTGATAGATGAGCAAATATTTTGCAGGACATTTATCTGTTTACTTTGCAGTAACCACAAAGCGTCTGTAGGGGGAGTTTTCTTATTACTGTTTTTGAGTTACTAAACGCAGAAAATAATTTCAGGGTTTTCTCCCTTTCGTAACTAATCTGCAGTTAGCTATGTTTGGTACTGAGGGTAAAATATTTTTGCACAGACAGTCCTTGCTCCTGTTTCGAAAGGCTGGTCTCGGTGCATCTACGATTGTGGCGAATGACAAGAAAACTTCTGTGGGCATCAGAGGGTTTCAGAGAAACACGGAAAAGTGGAGGACGTTTAAAAATACATTTTGCACATCAGCAAGGTCGGGACTAGGGTGCAGGCAGTGAGGTGCCTAGGTTGCAAAATTTAAGGAGGTTGGGAGTGAGTGCCTGCTGAAATTATAGGCCCTAGGTGCTCCCTGGCCTCCCCCTCCTCCCAGCCCGGGGTGCCAGACATCCAAACTCTGGCTGGCATCCAAGTCCAGCTAAGGGCCCAGGGAGGGTGCGGAGCAGGTAGAAGGAAAGCAGATGCAGGAGTGGGCAGGGGAGGGACAGGGAGGAGGTGCTGGCTCCTCAGGCTCTGCTCTCCTCTGAAATGTGGCCTGGAGAAACGGGAGGGAGGCCAAAAGGGAGCCGTGGTCCCAAACTAGAACCCATGTTTCCATCGGATGAGCCGTGACCATGGGCTCCTGGCTGTCTCTGCCATCTGCCTGATGCTGCTCTAAGAGGCAGAGCAAAGGTGCTGGACAGCGAGTCCATTTAAGTGGGGAGAATAAGCAGGTGGCTGGGGTCTGGTTTTCGGCAGGTGGCCAAAGGAAAGCAGGAGAGTTCCAGGCCTGGGGACTCCACTTAGGACAGGGGACCACCTGGCGGAAATGTCAGTTGCCAGCAGAATGGGACCTGAGGGGAACTCAGCAGGTCTCTCTGATTGTCCCAGGGTGTCTACCTGGATCCTGCTCCATCAGCAGCATGTGCAGGGGCCTGGGGCTCTCCCGCCCCGAGGGACCGTGCTGGGTTCATTGCTGTTGAAGGCTTGCCCCAGTGTGCCGAAGCAAGTCTGCAGTGAAACCTCAACCAGTAGAAGGAGGGACTCTGCAAAGTCACCTAACCAAGGATGTGGCCCAGGGAAGGGAACAAATTGAGGCCATGAATGTAATTGACCATATACATGTGGGCAAGGATGAGGAAACAGCGGTGCTCTTATACTCTATAGGTGAAAATATAAACTGGAAAAAATGGTTTTGAAGGCAATTTGGCAATATCTGTCAAGATTTGAGAAACATGTCCATTGCAAAGAACTTAACCTATAGATAGGTTTACAAAAACACCAAGAGATATGTTCACTGAAGAATGGTTTGTTAGAAGGGAAAACATTCAAGTAAAGGAACAAAACGAAATTGATCAGGGACTGTTTAAATAAAATATAATATATACATAAATCAGAAAATGAAAGGCCATCAGAAAGGTTGAGGCAGATATCCATGTGATGACATGGAATGATATTTGTAGTATTTGTTTAGTGAGAGCAAACTAAAACGCAGTGTGTTTAATATTATCTTATTTGTATAAAAACTAAAGGATATGCTTATAGGTACAAAATGAACTGTTGACAGTAGTTGCTTCTGGAAAATGAGACAAAGTGGCTAATGAAAAATAGATTATAGGTTGACTTTCTATTTTTCTGTTTCTTGATTCTTGATTAATTACTTACGTATATTACTTTTCTAATCAAAAACAAGTTTTGTAATGATTCCGTATTTGTTTTTAGGCTTCAGACATTTAGAAAAAAACAGTTTCTTGGGACCTTGGGATGTTTGTTTTAGAAAGCCACATCTCAGGCTACAGCTACTGTGTGATTTGGAGAGTTGAATTCAGTTAATCTACAAAAAAAAGGAGATGTTTAGTAAGCAAGGAACTGGCCCCAAATTCCACATAATTTTAATTTTCAGGTGTTCCACTTTCCAGTTATCATATTTAACATCTTCTCTCAATGTACAGAATGGAGAATGCATTGCAAAGGACAAGCAGAGGGTCAAGCAGTTTCTTGGTTCCAATGGGGCTCACAGATTCTTTGTGCGCATCTTTCTTTGGTGCTTGTGAGACTCCAGACAAAATGCACAACACAAAAGGTGGCTCCTGCTCGCTTTCTCCACTTCCTCATTCCTAGCCTCTCCCTGGCCACTCCAGAGATTCCTCCCCAACAGCTCGTTGAAATGGTTCTTTCATGGTCAACTTGCCCAGGCCAGCTGCATGGTTTTCTTCTGATTTGACCAATTGGCAGCAGGCAAAGTGGTTATCACTCCCTCTTTCTTGAAATGTTTGCTTTTGGTATTTTTGCAACCACCTCTCTCAGTTTTTCTGCATTTTTGTGGCTCATTCTTATTCCCTTTTGTTATTGCTTGCTTCTCCATGAACTTCCACAGAGCAGAGCTCTCCAGCAATCTGTCCTGGGTCCTCTTCTCCACATACTTGTTTCTTCTGATGTATCCCACCCAGTCTCATGTCATTGAGCCTCCTCTGTGCTCTGATGATTTCAAACTTGCTGTTGCTTTTCAATCTCCAGCCTAGCCTAGACTCTTGGATGAGATTTATTTCTTCAGTTTCCTGTTCATCGTCTTCATTTAACAGGCATCTCAAACTTAGGATGATGACAGAACTGTAGATTTCCCCAGTCTACTCCCTCCACCTCAGCTTCTCCCTTTCTCAATAAATAGCAGCTCCATCTACCCAATTTCTCAGGTAGAAAACCCGGCAAATATTCTCAGTTTTTCTTTCTTCTTAACACGCATATATATACTCTTAAACATTTTTATTTCATCTATTTTCAAAATATGCCCTGATTCTGGTGATAGCTCAATATCTCCACTGGCTCTTGGCCCTGGTCACTGTGTCATCTGCTGGAACTGCAGCACAGCCTTGCCTGGCCTCCCTGCCTCCACTCTCCCTGTTGCCTCCTGCTTCTTCCAACAACAGGAAATACACATCAGCTCCAAATGACTCAGTGACTCCATCTCTGTCTTCAAATAAAGTCCAAACTCTCATTAGGATTCACAAGACCTACATGATTAGGCCCTTACATTCATTCCAGCTCCACTGCTGAAAATCAAAGAAATAGGGAAAGTAAGGAAAGGGGGAGGAAGGGGCATAGAATCTTTGAAGGCAAAACAGATGGCTGCTGCCCCAACAGAAACCACGGAGGACAGAAGACAATCAAATAACACCATTAAAACACAGGCAAAAATTAAAAACCTAGCATTCTATATCCATCAAGCATATCTTTAAAAATTGATGTCAAAATGAAAATGTTTTGGGAAATAAAACATTAAATTTTAAGTAAACTAACTTAAAAAAACCATTAAATTCTTTTGGGAAAAAATTTATCAGCAGTAGAAAGAACAGCACCAGAAAAGATACCTATGTGGGTCAATAGAATTGAGTATCAACTGCATAAAGCTGCAGCAACAGCAATACATTATGGAATGGATAGCATGTATACGAGTGACTTACATGACAAGAAAAACACAAAGAGGAAATACAGTTGAACTGTTTCAAAATTCTGAGTTGCTCAGGAAGTGGTAAGACTGCTAAGTTAAACTAGTGTAATATTCGAAGAATAAATGTAAATCTAGGGTAATCACTAAAAAAAAGATACACAATAAAAAAACCTAATATCTAGGAAGAAATAAAATGATAGAAATGCTTGACTAAGTAACAAGAACAAAAACTAAAGTCAGGAAAGGAGAAAGCAAAAAACTAAGTAGAAAACAAATTGCAAGAGCGTAGATTTAAATACAATACTCCATTGAAAAGACAAAGATTCTCAGACTGCATTAGAAAAACAAAAACAAAAAAGAAAATCCAATGCTGTTTACAAAAAACATCAAATTTAAGGATACAGAGAGGTTAAAAGTAAAGAAAAAATAGAAAAAATATATACTGTACCAATGGAAACACCAATCAAAAGAAAGCTGTTGTGGCCATATTAATATCACACATTATAGACTTTAGTCAAGAAGTGTTATGAGGTGTAAAAATGGACATGTAATAATAACGTTTTCAACAACCAGCAGAACATAAGAATCCTACATCTGTACATATATGAGACTATAATCCCACAATATATAAAATATAATTTGACAGAAATAAAGGGAGAGAGATAATAAATGTGCAAGCATGACTGGAGATTTTTAGCATGCTTCTTTTAATAATAATCAGATAAAAAAATCAGTAAGGAGTAATACAACTAACCAATCTGACCTAATTTTATTATTTATATATATAATATGTTATATGTATTTTATAGGATGTATCTATAAGAACATATATGTAAGGTACACATAAAATAAGAATCCATTATATTTTTATATACCATATATAGCATATATAATACATATGAAAAATATGATGTATTCTTCTTTTATGTATATGTTACATATATATTCTTACACGTATATATAAAACATATTATATATATATAAATATTATACAATTAGGTCAGGTTGGTTAGTTGTGTTACTTCTCACCAATTTTTTAAAGTTCATTCTTTTGAAGTTCCTTTAGGGCATTTATCAAAATCTGTGTTTGATATGGTTAGGCTTTGTATCCCCATCCAAATCTCATTTTGAATTGTAATCCGCATAATCCCAACATGTCAAGGGAGAGACCAGGTGGATGTAATTGAATCATGGGGGTAGTTTCCCCCATGCTGTTCTCAGAATAGTGAATGAGTTCTCATGAGATCTGATGGTTTTAAGGGGCTCTTCCCTACTTCGCTTGGCACTTCTCCTTCCTGCTGTCTTATGAAGAAGGTGCCTTGCTTCCTCTTTGTCTTCTGTCATGATTGTAAGTTTCCTGAGGCTTCCCCAGCTATGCTGAACTGTGAGTCAATTAAACCTCTTTCCGTTATAAATCACCCAGTCTCAGGCAGTTCTTTATAGCAGTATGAGAAAGGACTAACACAGTGTTCATGTATTAAAGCACAAATAAATCTCAGTGGGTTTTAAAGGATTAGAATCATAAAGTATAAGCTTTGTTCCTAACTTGGAATTAAATCAAAACTTAGCAAAAGAAACTTCAAGATCTGGCCAAGATTGAGTAATCACATTCCACTTATCTCTCACACTGATCACAGCTAGAAACTCTGAAAAGAATGACTCAATGACTATTTGAAGATTCTGAAATTTTAAAAAAATACCAAGGAGAATGAGGAGAAAATTCAGAACTTGAAAATGACTAATATGATGATGAGTTCCCTGTTTTGTTTGTTAATTATTCTAAACTATATATTGTCTGCAAGAAATCTACTTAGAATATAATTCTATAGATAGGTTGAAAGTAAAATGATAAAAAATGATGTACCAAGCAAATAAAAGTCAAAAGAAAACTGAAACATCTTCATTCACATCACACAATATAGCCTGCAGAACAAGGAAAATTACCAGAAATAGAAAGGAACATTGCAGAATGATAAAAGGGTGGATTCCCAAATAAGATATAAGAATCCTAAATGGGCATGCACCTTACATGAAAACTGACATAAAGTAAAAGATACATAGACAAATCCACAATTATAGCCAGAGACTTCACCACTGCTTTTTAAGTAATCAATGGAACAATAGATAATCAATCAGTAGCATAGAGAAGACCTGAAGAGCACCATCAATGAACTTGACCAAATTGAAATTTATAGCACACTCTATCCAAAAACAATAGAATAATAGAATATGCATTCTTTCCAAGGGCATATGGAACATTCACCAAGAGAGACTACATTCTAGGACACACACACACACACACACACACACACAGAACCATAACAAATGTAAAACAATTGAAACCACACAAAATATATTCTCTGACCACAACGGAATTACATTAGAAATCAATCACAGAAAAATATAATACTTGGAAAATGCTCAAATATTTGGAAATTAGATACATATTTCCAAAATTCCTTGGTTCAAAGAGAAACTCTCAAGGGTAGTTTGAAAATATTTTTAACTGAATGAAAATGAAAATGTAACTTATCAGACTGTGTGGGATGCATCTAACTCAGTACTTAGTGGGGCGTGTATAATATTAAGGAATTATATTAATGATAAAGAAAGGACTCAAATCAATAATCTAATTTTCTACTTTAAAAACTTGAAATAGAAGAGCAAAGTGAACCCAGAGCAAGCAAAAAAGAGGAAACAATAAAGTTAAAAGCAGATGGAATATTTGCTAAAATTGACACCTCGTCAGGCCATAATTCTAGCCTCAGAAAATGTCAAAGGGTGTGAACTAACAGCATGCTATAATATGCTTTAAGTATTCTGGACACAAAAAAGAAAAAGGCAACCTGGAAAACTCCCCACATTTGGAATATTTTTCAACCTTACTTTTAAACAATTTGTATTGAAAGAAAAAAATAAAAAGGAAACTAAAAAACATTTAGAACTAAAATATAGTGAGGATACTACTCATATAAAAGCTTATGCTGTACCTCTAAACCAGCAAGTAAAGAGAAATTTAAGCCTTTGATGCTTATATTAGAAATAATGAAAGACTCAGTATTAGTGAGCCAAGCACTCAACTTAAAGGTCATAGAAAAAGAACAGTAGAATTAATAAAGATTAATAGAAGGAAAAGGCACAATTTTAGGAATGAATGAAACATGTTTAGAGACCGCAGAATTAAGTAGATGATAAAAATTATTAAAAACAATGACAAAAAATAGAAAATTGGACAAAATAAATTCTTAGAAAAATACAATGTATCAAAACATACACAAGAAAAAATAGAAAACTTAAATAGTCCTACAGTCACTAAGAAAATTAAAATTTTCTCAAATAGAAAATGCCAAACTCAGATCTGTTTGTAGATGAGTTTTATCAAAGCAAAAGAAAAGATAATTTCTATTTCTACTACGCCAAAGGAAAGAAAAAAATAAAGAAAAAAGAAAACTCAATATCTTATGAGACTAACAATGCATTGATAAGAAAACCAGACACACATAGTATGAAAAAGAAAAATTACATATCCCGTCTCTCTCATGAACACAAAACCAGAAACCTTAAACAAAAATATTAGCAAATATCATCCAGCAATATAATAAAAGACAACACATCTTAAATAACTTGGATTTATACCAGGAATGCAATTCTGATTTAATAAGAGGCAGTTAATAGCATCCTCAAATTTAAAGAAGGATCTTTATCAATGAAGGATCACCTTCTAGTAATGCTTTAATGAAAGGTCAACTTATTATAAAATATCTTAGCAAACTACAAAAGAAGAAAAAATTATCTTTGCCTGATAAAAGGCATATAAAATTTATAATAAACGTTATATATAACAATGGAAGTTCAAAAGGATTGTCTGTAATATTAGGAAAAGAGAAAGATGCCTTCTATTCAATATCTAATCAAAATTTTACTGTAAGTACTAGCAATTGTACCACGACAAGAAAAAGAAATAAAAAGTGACAGCATTGGAAAGAAAGAAATAATATTGTCATTAGTTGCTGCTGATTGTCTATATAGAAATTTTTTTAAAAATACATTTATATTTAATCAAAATAGAAAATATAATTTTTAAAATGTAATTTTCAGTAACAAAAGTTTACACAAAGCATCCTTTATGTAAAGAATTAAGTCCTTAATATAGCACATCAAAAAAATCTAAATAAATGGAAAACTATAGAAGGCACTTGTATAGAAAGACTCAGTAGGATAAAGATGCAAATTATTTATAAATTGATCTCTAGGTTCAATGGAATTCCCAAAAAATGCTAACAGGTTTAATAGAACTTGACAAGTGTGTATATAAAATATATATGTTTGTATATATCTGTGTGCGTGTGCATGTGTGTGCACCAGGAGACATGTACATGGATAGTCATAGAAGTATTGTTCATATATATACATATGTATATATATGTATATATATGTGTATATATATATGTGTATATATATATGTGTATATATATATGTGTGTATATATATATATGTATATATATATATAGAGAGAGAGAGAGAGAGAGAGCCCAAAATAGCCATGATACTTCTGAAGAATAAGATGGAGGCGAGGTGGAACTTGCCTTATCAGATTTCTTTCTTATGAGAAAATGTCAAAAATAAGATGTGTTAGGTTTTCATGGGCCTAGACAAATAGCCTATGGAGTAGAATGGACAGCCAGAAACTGACCCCCAGAAGTACGGAGTTTCACTCATGCCAGGGTGGGCACTGTGCATTAGAGGGGAAGGGAAATGCTATTTAGCGAAACGATAATGGGCCAATTGTTTTTTATGTAGAAAACAGTGGAACCTGACACCTACCTCATACCTACTCAACAATCAATTACAGGTGGCTGAAAGACTTAATAATAGTCCCCTAGTCCTCCTGTTTTCTAAAAGTATTTTAATTTGCTTTTTCACATTTATGACCAAAGGATAGAGAAGGATTTTAAAAAGTGCATAAAATACATATTCCATAAAATAAATGACTGATAAATTCTATAATTTCATTAGAAAGTTTTTTTCTTCAAAATACACAGGAAGAATGTAAAAATTCAAGGCATGTACTAAGAAAAGACGTTCCTACCACATATAACTAAAAAAGGATTTATATGTAGAATACAAAAGGATTCATACAAATCAATAAGAAAAATGTGCAAAAAATTTAAAGAGGTATTTTCCTAAAAAGGAAACACAAATGACAATTAAACATGTAAAATAATGCTCAATCTCAGTAGAGATTAGGAAAATGCAAATGCATGGAGTGTAGTGATGTATTTTTTTTATCTACTAGTTGGGCAAAAATTTGGAAGTCTTATAATACCTAATGTTGGTGAGGCTATGAATCAACAGAGACTTTATTGTTGGTCCAAGTATAATTTGTAATGACCACTTTGGAAAATAATTTGGCATTATTTTACAAATACGAATATTTAACCAAA
Source organism: Gorilla gorilla gorilla (assembly GCF_029281585.2). NCBI lineage: Eukaryota > Metazoa > Chordata > Mammalia > Primates > Hominidae > Gorilla > Gorilla gorilla. The sequence goes on from NC_073232.2 coordinate 140,947,481, forward strand.
TAATTTTAGGGATACAGCAGAACATTTTGCATGTATGTGTCAGGAGCCATATACATGGATATTCATAGAAGTATTGTTCATAACAGCAAAACCAGAAATTATCCTAAACTCATCCACAAGAAAATAGATAAACATATTTCGATAAGTCTTAAAATGGACAGTTATAAAGCAGTGGAAATACAGTTGTATGCAACACTATGAATGAATCATACCAATATGTCAGAAATCCTAGAACAATTCATAGAATACAATATTTTATAAGCCTCAGAAACAAGTAGAATTAAACATATTGTACAGGTATATGTACATATGTGATATAACTAAACAAAAGAGAAAACAAAGGAGTAATAGATACAAAATTCTGGGTAGAGGTAACTCCTGGGTGCATAGAAATGGGATGGAGGAGGTATATTGCTGGGACAAAGACTTTGGCTTAATTTCGGTGTAGATTTGTGGGTCTAGATTTTATTGTGTTTCATACTATATCTATTACAAATATCCTATTTGTCAAGTATTACATATGAAAACTTAAAAAGAAGTGTATATCATGTGGTTCTGGACTATTATTAAAAATGTACTCTATATTCAGTGCTGAGCTTCCTGTTGGTCAAAAAAAAGAGGTTAATGAACTCAGTTCAGAAGGTACTTTGTGCAGCTGAAAACACAGCAGTTGTTCAGGATAAGCGGTGTCTACCAGTTAGTGAAGATTGAGTCATTGTCAAATAAATGTATTTTTCCTTAAAGAAAACATAGCTTAATGGGCATAAGTATAATGAATTATTTTATCATCCCCTCTTTAAATTTGAATTTTACAAAAAAGTCCCCATGATCTTCCTTCCCCGGATGCTCCAGTTTACTTTGTCCAAAGTCACTAACATCTGACAATGAATCCAGAAAGGACCCAGTTCTAGAATGTGGTTGTAAGCACTGGGCACATCTGGCCATCTCCCTTTGTGTTCACAATTGTCAGTCACTGAATGCCATCTCCCAATTATTGCTTGGTTTCTGCTAATATTTGTCACAAAAATGTTTGTTTGAATGTATCTTATCAAAGTAATGTTTGTGTTTTGGATTAGTCATTGCTTGGTTAAAGATTTGTATAATCAGCTTATTTTAAGATTAATTCATGGAAAAAAAACCCTCTGCAAATTCCCATTATCGCTTAATTTGTATAAAGATATTTACTATATTTTAACAGTGCAATTAAGATTAATATGGGTTCTAACACCATAAGGTCAAGTAAACATGGATTGGTTGATACTCTAAACACTCACCTCTGATCCTCAGATATTATTATGCAGCCCAGATCTTGTGGGTTTGCAGAATAGCAAAAAGGTCAGAAGTGAAATGAAATGAGTATTCTCAGGTTGTCTGATGCAGATGAAGGCACAGTGCTACCCTGGGATCACTTGTTCATCACTCTGGGTTTCAGAAATAGCAGATGATTCACAGGCTAGAGGAGGATGGATGGCACCCTTGAGGGAGAACCTCCCTTGGGCAGACAGGAAAATGATCTCAGAAAGAAGCTGGGGTGCGTTTGTGTGGTCCAGGCTCTTCTGAGTCCAGGTTTTTCTCAAGAGCACTTTTTCCATGAGCCTGTGCCTGTTGGTGCCCCTTAGAAAGCTAGACTGCATGCCTTCTGAGGCCCTTCAGGCTGCTGCTGCCATTCTTACTGCTTCTGGAATCAGTAATATGTGGGATGGGCTTTCCCACAATTTTGATGAAATTGAGCAGTGTTTTAATTTCTTATATGAACTAAAAAGTAACCCACTCCTCACAGTGGGTTGAGTGGTGGTCCCTCAAAATAAGTACCCATGTCAAAATTGCTAGCAACTGTCAATCTGATCTTATTTGGAAAAAAAAAAAAAGAGGTCTTTGCAGATGTAATTGAGTTAAGGTTCTGGGGATGAGATCATCCTGGATGCAATGACAAGTGTTCCCATAAAAGGCAGAAGGAGATACAAGAGGGGAAGGCTGTATGAAGAGGCAGGCAGAGATCCGGGTGATGTAACCACAAGCCAAGGATGACCTGGAGCCACAAAGCTGGAAGAGTCAGAAAGCCTCTTGCCCTAGGCAGGAGTGTCCAATCTTTTGGCTTCCCTGGGCCACATTGGAAGAAGAAGAATTGCCTTGGGCCATACATAAAATACACTAACACTAACTAACAATAGCTGATGAGCTAAAAAGAAATTCACTCAAAAAATCTCATAATATTTTCAGAAATTTTAAGAATTCGTGTTGGGCAGCATTCAGAGCTGTCCTGGGCCACATGTGTCCCATCAGCTGTGCGTTGGACAAGCTTGCCCTAGACCCTCCAGAGCCAGCACGGCCCTGGGCACACCTCCATTTCAGACTCCAGGTCTCCAGAACTGTGAGAGAGTACATTCTATTGTTTTCAGCATCTAGTTTGTGACAATTTTTTATGGCAGCTCTAGCAAATTGTGTGCGTGTTATTTTAGGCATTTTAGTTTTTACTTATAAATATTTTTTAATGAAAATGATAAAATCTTGTCTGGGTTTTAAAGCCCACCTGATAGACCGTAGTAGTTCCAGCTCCCTCTCAGTCCCTGCACATGGCTTCAAGTCCCCTGTGTTAATCAGGCAGACTCATCAACTGGCTTCGCTTTAATCAAAACATTTAAAAACTTTGCAAGTTTGATCCAACTCATTATAAAATTTCCCCATTTGGCCTTATTCTCATGATATATTAGTCTCCCCTTATCCATCTGGGGTACTTTCCAAGACCCCTTGTGGATGCCTGAAACTGCAGCTTCTACTGAACTCTATATATGCTGTGCATAAATTTCCTTTTCCTTCCTTACAGTTTCATGAATAGAAGATTCACTCTTACCATAGGTCTTAGCAACCTCAGCACACACTTATTTTTCTTTCTTTAAGCTAAAACTTTCACCTTTTCACATTAAGGAAGCACTTTTCAGCTCCTCTTTGGCACATCTGAATTGCCAGCATCATTACTCTTGTGCTTTTGGGGCTGTTATTAAGTAAAATAAGGGTGACTTGAACATAAGCATTGCCATACCATAACAGTGATCTCATTCCCAAGCCTGCTCCTCTGTGACTAACAGGTGGGGTGGCGTGTGCAGTGTGGATATGCTGGACGAAGGTGTAATTCACATCCCAGAAGGGAGGGTTCAAGATATCATCATGTCACTCAGAATAGCATGCAATTTAAAACTTATGAACTCTTTATTTCTTGGATTTTCTATTTGATATGATTTGGCTGTGTCCCCACCCAAATCTCATCTTGAATTGCAGTTCCCATAATCCCCAAGTGTTGTGGCAGGGGCCCGGTGGGAGGTAATTGAATCATGGGGGCAGTTACCCTCTGGCTGCTGTTCTTGTGATAGTGAGTGAGTTTTCATGAGATCTGATGGTTTTATAAGGGGCTTTTCCCCATTTGGCTTGGCACTTCTCCTTCCTGTCATCAAATGAAGAAGGACGTGTTTACTTCCCCTTCCTCCATGATTGTAAATTTCCTGAGGCCTCCCCAGCCCTGTGGAACTGTGAGTCAATTGAATCCCTTTTCTTTATGAATTACCCAGTCTTAAGTATTATTCATAGCAGTGTGAGAATGGACTAATAAACCATTTATTATTTTAGAAACATGGTTGACCATCAGTAACTGAAACTGTGGAAAACAAAACCACAGGTAAGGGGTGACTATTGTAATTATTTTCATTTTCTTGACTGTTCTACTGGAGGTCATATCAGAATCCTTCCTCTGTTTTTTGCTAACTGATGATGTGGTCCGGCCACAGGGAAGAGACACCCAGCTTGGCGCTCCAGTTTTTTCAACCTGGGAGACAGACAGAGGTTTGGACATCTCACATGATTAGTGCTACAGTGTCATGCTGGCATGTGGAAAGGTGAGATGTCCTCTGTCTCGAGCAGTCCGTCCTGTGAAGACAACATTCTGTCTTGACTGAGAGCTCCCTGTCTGTGCTATCCAGGGATACTCCTCCCACGTCCTTTTCATATGTGCTGTTGAACCCTTGAAATCTGGCTAGTGCAAAAAGTAACGGAATTTTTAACTTTAAGATTTCTTGGCTGGGAGTGGTGGCTCATGCCTGTAATCCCAGCACTTTGGGAGGCCGAGGCAGGTGGATCACCAGGTAAAGAGTTCAAGACCAGCCTGGCCAAGATGGTGAAACCCCATCTCTACTAAAAAAATACAAAAAGTAGCCAGGCGTGGTGGTGGGTGCCTGTAATACCAGCTACTTGGGAGGCTGAGGCAGAGAATTGCTTGAACCTGGGAGGGAGAGGTTGCAATCAGCCAAGATTGCACTACTGCACTCCAGCTGGGGCGACAGAGTGAGACTCTATATCAAAAAAAAAAAAAAAAGATTCCTTTAATTTTCATCCATTTACATTTAAATACTCATACTTGGGGAGGATTTTGGGAGAATGCATCTGTGCTCATCCTTGAGCTTAGACACTGGGGCATCCCAGGTGTCTTAGTCCATTTGGGCTGCTGCCACAATATACCTTGAAAACAACAGAAATGCTTTGCTCGCAGTTCTAGAGGCTAAGAAGTTCTAGAGAGAGGAGCCAGTAGAGGCTGTGTCTGGCAAGGCCCTGCTTTCTTGTTCCTAAACTCCCTTCTCACTGTGTCCACAAATGGTGGAAGGGGTGAAAGATCTCTCTTAGGTAACTTATATAAAGACACTACTAATCCCTTTCATGAGGGCTCTGCTCCCATGGCCTGATCACCCCCCTCAATGGCCTGATCACCTCCCAAAGGCCCTGCCTCCTAATACCATCACATTAGGGGTGAGGATTTCAACATGTGGATTTGGGGTACATAAGCATTGAGACTATATTACCAGGAGTTGCCTGGGACACGTCTAGGTTGTGATTCTGATGCCACTTCATGAGAAATTAAGAAGCTACATTGACTCATCCATGAGTCTCAGGGAATTACTCTAGAAAAATTAATAACTTTCAAGCAAGAAGTCATGTGCTCTTCCCTCATACCTTATTCCAAGGCCATAGGAATAAATGTGCTAAGAATTTCCAGTTGAATCTTCCTTTCTGTAGTTTGTAGCCACTTGTGTCCTTTCATGTGAGCCAGAGATGTGAATTGCCAGTCCACGGTGCCCCAGCAGGATACCAGCCTCCCCTTTACAGAAGCCAAGAGGAGCACAAGGCCCACAGCCTTCTGAAGGGGATGCAGAGTTGGCTCTGAGAGCTACTGCACAGCCAGCATGCGGCACACAGGCAGTGTGGGATATCCCTTTACATATCCCCATGTGAAACAAGATGTTACACTGTCCAAGACCCAGAAGACTAAGGCTGGGCGGGGGGTCAGGGAAGTGTGCAATAGGGTGGCCGAATACCTCCACAACCTGTGTTAGATGTGGGAACTTTCAAAGGGAAGGCAAACTGAAAAGCAAACTGTAGCACAATCAATAGTGGCTTCAGCAGTGTTTTATATAATGAAATCATAGGCAATAGAAAAAAAATCCCTATTCTCAAGTAATTTATATGAGCTGTTTTTAAGTCACAAGAGGGTCAATTCAATTTAGAATTTACACATGGATTTATGGAGGTGGCAACTTGAATATAACTTTCTACCACTTCACTTAACTCCAGGCTACCCAGCTCTCCCAAAGAGCATGTGACCTCAGAGCTCACTGGCAGCTGTGGGATTCCTGCAGGTAGAGTGATGGGGTTTTCTCCTTGTGAGGCTGGAAAGAGTCTGGATTCTCCTGCTAGTGGGACAATTGGAGCAAGAGAATTCTAGAAAGAGCCTGGTCCTTAGTGTCATGTGGTCCTTGGAGGAATGTCATTTTTAGCCCTGGCTCGTTTCGTCATTGCACACACAAGTCTGGGGAGATGCTCAGTGGGTAGGCTGGGCTCTCTCTGACCCTGAGTCTGGGACAGTAGGAAGAGACCATAGGCACAAACCATAGGCTCACTGCTCCTTCCTTCAGAGGAGGACAGATAGTGGACACTTGCTGTTGCCTTGTTGCCTCGCAAGGGTTGAGAAGACTTTCATTCCACCACTGAGGTACTGTAGTCCATACTGTGTGCCAGCAATGAGGATGAGCCTTGATGGGCGGACAAGGACAAATGACAACCCAGCTGAGGAGGGAGAGGGAATCAGTCAGAGTCAACACAGCATGTGCTCAGCTCAGCTCACACTCTGGAAAATGACACCAGTGCCCTGTTTGGAACCTGGAGGGCCCCGCGGGACCAGCCTCTTCTTCTCCTGCGTTTACTTTCAGTGTTACACTTGCTCCCACTGTCTTGCGGTGCTGTGGTTCTCTAAAGAACTCCGGGTGTGCATGCCTTTGGACAGCCTAGTCAATAGTGAACAAGTTCCCGCGCGCTCAGCCTCTCCACTCCCTGCCTCGACTGAGACACAACCCGTCTTTTCCTTGGGCCCCGCTTCTCCCTCAGCATTCTTACTATAGTGCTTTCGGTTGCTTAGTCACCTACCTGCAAGAATGTGTTGTTCAGGAGGGAGAATTTTTGTGCCTTCACACACCATGTTGTTTGTAGAGCACGGGTTTTAAAGGTAGAGACACAGAAATGCTGGAAGTACAGTGATGGGCAAGAATGTGCCACAGAAATAACAACCAAAAAAGCCTGCACTAATATCAGAGAGATTCAGGGATGAAATATTATGGGAGTAGAAAAGGAATATTTAATAAAGATAAAAGGGTCAACTCAATAGGGAAATATAACAATCCTAAATGCAAATTTACCTACTGAAATAGCTTCAAGATCTGTAAACTTAAAGTTGTCAGACCTAAAATAAAGGGTAGAAAAGCCACAATGATATTTGGTAATTTTAACTCTCTAAATTGACTGAAAGAAAAATAGACAAAAAGTCAGTAAGGATAGAGCAAATTTGAAAAACCCAACTACCTAGGCTCAATAAATATATAGAATACTACATTCCACAGTTGCAGAATATACAATTTTGAGTGTCCATTTGGTAAAACACACCATACTATAGAGCAAATCTCAACAAATTTCAAAGACTGAAATCTTCTAGTGAATATTCTGTGACTACTGGAAAATTATATTAAAACTCAGTAGCAGTAAAAAGGTAGAAATCTCCAAGTGTCCAGAAATTTAGAAAATAGTTATAAAGACCCATGAGGCTAAGAAGAAATTGAAATGAAAGCCAGAAAATACAAGTATATGCCTGCCTAAATACACATATATTACACACACACATATGTGTACCTGTATGTACACATGTATGCATATGTGTAGGTGTGTATAAATTTAGTGTTCTAAGCTTCCAATTCAATAAGTTAAAAAAGAGCAGCAAATTAAATTCAAATAAAATTGAAGAAATAAACAATAATGATAAAATCAGAAATCAATAAAATATAAAACAAATGTATAATAAACAAATGAACAAAGCTAAAATGTTGGTTATTGGAAAAAAAATTATGAAATTGATAAATCCCTAGGAATACTCACTAATTAAAGAAGACAGAGATAAAACAGTGTGAGGAATTACCAGTGTGAGGATTTGAAAAGAGAACAGATCCTACAGAAATCAAAACAATATTAAGTAGATTGAAAAATGTTGCCACTTAGGGTAATGTCCTCTAGGTTCATCCATGTTGTCACACATGGCATAATTTCCTTCCTTTTTAATGCTGAGTAATATTGCATTGCATCTATAGAGTACATTTTCTTTATCCATTCATGCACTGATGAGCAGTTAGGTTGTTTCTACACCTTGTCTGTTGTGAATGATGCTGCAATGAACATAGGAGTGCAGATATCAGGTTTCTCTTCAACATATTGATTTTATTTCCTTTGGATATACACCCATTAGTGGTATTGCTGGACCATATAGTAATTCTATTTTTAATTTTTTGAGGAAACTTTGTATTGTTTTTCATAGCTGCTGTACCACTTTGCATTTCCAGCAACAGTTTGCAAGGGGTTCCACTTCTTCCACGGTCTCACCAACTCTTGTCTTCTTCTTCTTCTTCTTTTTTTTTTTGATAGTAGCCATCCTAACAGGTATGAGGTAATATTTCGTTGTGGTTTTGAATTGCATTTCCCTGATGGTTAGTGCTGTTGAGCACCTTTTCATATACCTGTTGACTATTTGTATTCTTCTTTGGATAAATCTCTGTTCAAGCAATTTGCCCATTTTTATTTGGGTTATTTGAGTTTTTGCCATTGAATTGTAGGAGTTCTTTATATGTTGTTGGATATTGATTCCATATCCGATGTATGGTTTGCAAATACTTCCACATTCCAAGTGAAATAGACAGTCACAGAAGAACAAATACTGCATGTCTTCTCCTATATGAAGTGTCCGAAATGATCAAACTCATAGAAGTAGAGAGCAGAATGGTGGTTTCAAGGGGCTAAGTTTGGAGAAAATGGAGAGTTGTTCAATGGGTATAAAGTTTCAGTTATAACTCAACAAAATCATAAACTGGAGAAAGGGCACACTATTTAATAAATAGTTCTGGGGAAAATCGGATAGCCCCAAGCAGAAAAATGAAACTAGACTCCAATCTCTTACTACATACTAAAATTAACCCAAGATAGATTAAAGATCAAACATAAGACTTGAAAATACAAAAATACTAGAAGAAAACGTAGGAAAAACTCTTCTAGACACAGGCCTTGGCAAAAATTTATGACTAAGACCTCAAAAACAAATGTGACAAAAACAGAAATACACAAAAAAGCTTAAACTAAAAAGCTTCTTCACAGCAAAATAAATAATCAACAGAATGAACAGACAACCTGCAGAATGAAAGAAAATATTTATAAACTATGCATCTGACAAAGGACTAATATCCAGAATCTGTAAGGAACTCACACATCTCAGCAACAACAATGAAAAATAACCCCATTAAAAGGTGGGAAAGGGCCGAGCACGGTGGCTCACACCTGTAATCCCAGCACTTTGGGAGGCCAATGAGGGTGGATCACGAAGCCAAGAGATTGAGACCATCTTGGCTAACATGGTGAAACTCCGTCTCTACTAAAAATACAAAAAAATTAGCTGGGCTTGGTGGCGGGTGCACATAGTACCAGCTACTCGGGAGGCTGAGGCAGGAGAATGGCGTGAACCCGGGAGGCAGAGGTTGCAGTTAGCCGAGATTGGGCCACTGCACTCCAGCCTGGGTGACAGAGCGAGACTCCATCGCAAAAAAGAAATAAAAAATAAAAAAAAATAAAAGTGGGAAAGCACATAAACAGACATTTTTTCAAAAGAAGACATACAGATGACCGGCAAGCATATGGAAAAAATGCCCAACATCACTAATCATCAGAGATGTAAACTAAAACCACAAAGAGATATCTTAACACCAGTCAGAAAGGCTATTACTAAAAAGTAAAAAATAAGCAGGGCATGGTGGCTTACACCTGTAATCCTAGCAGTTTGGGAGGCCGAGGTGGGCAGATCACCTGAGGTCAGGAGTTCGAGACCAGCCTGACAAACAAGGTGAAACCCCATCTCTATTACAAATACAAAATCCGGGTGCAGTGGCACATGCCTATAATCCCAGCTACTTGGGAGGCTGAGGCAGGAGAATTGCTTGAACCGGGGAGGTGGAGGTTGCAGTGAGCCGAGACTGTGCCATTGCACTCTAGCCTGGGCAACAAGAGTGAAACTCCATCTAAAAAAAAAAAAAAAAAAAAAAAGTAAAAAATAACACGTTGGAGAGGATGCAGAAAAAAAAAAGAAATGCTTATATACCATTGGTGGGAATGTAAATTAGCAAAACCCCTATGGAAAACAATATGGAGATTTCTCAAAGAACTAAAAATAGAACTACTACCATTAGCTCTAGCAATTCTACTACTGGGTATCTACTCAAAGGAAAAGAAATCATTATACCAAAAAGATCCCCATACTTTTATGTTTATTGCAACACTATTCATGATATCAAAGATATGGAATCAATCTGTGCCCCTCAACAGATGATTGGATGAATAAAATGTGTGTGTGTACTTAGTATTCCATGATGTATGTACATATACATATCCATACACACATATATATTACTCCTTGCAAGTAATTTAATGTGTGTATATATTAAATTACCTTGCAAGTAATTTAATGTGTGTGTGTGTGTGTCTATATATATATATATATATATACTTTGTAGTATTCCATGGTGTATGTGTGTACATATATCCATACACACACACACACACATATATATATACACACACACACCATGGAGTACTACTAAGTATACACACACACACACACCCATACACCATGGAATATACACACACACACAGCATACACATATATATACACATACACCATGGAATACTAGTAAGCCATAACAAATGAAATCATGTCTTTCACAGTAACATGAATGGAACCAGGGGCCACTATCTTAACTGAAACAGCTCTGAAACAGTCAAATATTGCATGTTTTCACTTACAACTGGAAGCTAAATAATGTGTACATGTGGACATAGAGAGTGGAATAATAGACACTGGAGACTTGGAAGGGTAGAAGAGTAGGGGAGGGATGAAGGATAAGAAGTTATCTAATGGGTGCAATGGACACCGACCAGGTGGTGGTCTCCCTAAAAGCCCAGACTTACCAATTATGCCATATATCCATGTAACAAAACTGCACTTGCACCCTCTAAATCTATAATTTTCAAAGTATATCCAACAAAAGACACAACTGCAGAATATTTTTAAAATTCCTGTTTTTCAATCAAGAAAAAAAGGACAGACTTGAAAATAGGCAAAACTTGCATAAAATGTTCACAAATGCAGACATTAAAATAATCAAAATGGTCGATCAATATATAAGAATGTGCACCACATAATTTGTCATTAGAATAATATCATTTTTAAATGATGACGTAATTACACATTCACTAGAATGGCTAAAATTAAAAAGGATGTGAATGTGAGGTGTCAGCAAGGATATGGAACAATAAGGTCTGTTTCATTTCTTCTGGGAGTAAAACTTGGTTCTATTTTGGAAACAATCTGGCAGAATTTACTGGAGCTAATCACATATAGACACTATGACCTGGGAATTCTTCTCCTAGGCATATACCCAACTAAAATGAGTTGCTTTTATTCACCAGAAGAGATGCGCGAGTAGGTTCATAGCAGCTTTATTTATAAGAGCCCCAAACTGGAACAGCTTATTGTCCATCAAGAGTGGAATGAGTGATTAAGTTCTAGTAAATTCATGGAATATGGGATGAAAAAGAACTATGTGAAAATGAATCTTATGGACATAATGTTGTGTAAAAGAAATAGAAGAGTAGCCACTCTGTGATTTGAACAGGCCAAACTAACCCATGGTGGTAGAAATCAGGATAGTTTTACTGCTTACAGATGCCATGGGCTGGGAGGCGCATGTGAGCATCTTCTGGGTTGATAGAGATGTTCTGTAATTTGATCTTGGTGGTGGTTATATGGCTGTTTATAAATGGAAAAGTTTATCAAGGTATATAATTTGGTTTCTATACACTATCCTCTGAAAATGTTAAAAAAGTTAAAAAAAAAAGTTAATAGCAAAGAAAAGTATAAAAATGAAGAATCAAGAAGAAGGGGGATAATTACTTTCCCAGATACCAGAATACATTACAAAATCACTATGATCAAATCACCGTGGGGAGGGACATTGAACCAGACAAAAAAAGTTGAACTGATTACATAATAGTAAGGTGGATAGGAGTTTTAAAAATAGACAAGGTGGATTTGAGTTTTAAAAAATAGATAAGTGAATGTCTATTAAGTACTTAGAAGAGTCTACATGTCTAGTAAGCACTATTAGTCAATTCATTAAATAAGTAAATAAAACTAGATTGCTGTATATGGTAATTTAATATATGAAAAGATTACATCTCAATTTTATTGGAGATACATGCATTAATTAATAAACAAATCTGCCTCAACTGTCTATGCCTCTGAAATAAAATTAAGTTGGTCATCTATTTCCAGTATATATAATACAAAAACCAAAACAAGAAAACTCTTATAAGAAAAAAAATAAAAGATTGTAAGTAATTTAGAAGCAAAAGAGACCTTCTTAAGCAAGAAACTGAGCAATATTCAAGAGAAGATAAATTCATTTCACTACATAAAATTTAAAAATATTTTATGATGAAATATAATATAAAATAGTTACTAAACAGAAAGTGGATTTGGTAAAATTTTGCAAAGCAGATAGTGAATAAAGTTAACATTTGTTACATATTATATATAATAATTATCTCACATGTATAGTAAACTCTTAAAATTTGACAAGAAAAAAGCAAACAACCTAATAGAAATATGGGTAAGAAGTTTTCAGACTCACCAGACATCAGGGAAATGCAATAATGGGAACTGATTTTTATATTTCTCTGACTGGTAAAAAGCAAAAGCTCTATTACCCATTGCTGGCGGAAATAATGAGGAAGAAAATACGAATTGGAACAGCTTTTCTTTTGGTAAAGCAGTTGGTCTATGTTTTTTTAAATACAAAATGGCCAGTCCCTTTAACCCAAGAAGTCCATCCTGGGACTCTTGGGACAAATGTGCCTGCTTTTGTAATTCCCTGCCTGCCCTCACCCACTAGAGAATTAACTCCAGTAACTTACTGCTACCTCAGACTCTTCTGAGTGATTTTCCCCTCAGAGACTGCTTGTTGGAAAAAGAGGTAAATCATAAAAAATAAGCAAATAAATAGTAAACCAGAATAACAGCAGCAACAAAAACAGATGGTATGGGGGATTTAGCTTTATAATACTTATTTTAAAATAAAGGAACACATGCTCCTTGCAAGTAATTTAAACAAAATTGCACAAATTAAAAAGGTACAAGTCCCTGCCCCCAGAGCCTAGTGATAACAACCATGAGTAAGTGGACACATAGCCTTACAGACTTTATATATCTTACATTCCTGTATATGTTATATATACATGCATGTGTACATATATGTGCGTGTGTGTATATATATTACACATTGCAAAAAATGAAATTATGCCAATACCTAATCTCTCATTCTTTGTATTTCAACAAACATTGTGGACACCCATCCCTATTAGCAAATATAGAGCTGCCTGCATGGCATTCCCATACCTTTGTATTTTAAAGAGATCTAAAATTTAGTTTCATTGAGATATTTGCTTTCCCATATATGATTGCAGTGATATCTTTGTACATGTACACTAACAGACTCTTGCTAACATTTCCATTGGAAAGTTTCCTTAAAAGGATTGATTATAAAACATACTCATTCACAAATGTGCCTTCCCAAACAGTTGTACAAAATTGCGTACTGTCACTAATGGGATGAAAACCACCCATTTTCTATATTGTCCCAACCCTAACATTAAAAGGTATGTCAATGTGAGAGGCAAAGACCATGGGCTCCTTATGTATAAAATTTTCATTTCTCTGTTTACCAATGAGGTTGAGCCTTTCCTTCTGTGTTTTGTAGAGAGGCAGTACAGCTTACCACTCAGGGCTTCACCTCTGTTTATGATTGCATACAAGAAAGGAAACGGATAGAGCTTAGTAAAAAATTAATATTAAAATAGCTTATTAGCATTAATATTAGTTTTTGTTGATAATATCTAGACTTTTTTTGAACAAGTAAGATTTTATTTTCACAAGTGCAATGTTGCCTTAATGGCCAAAAGTCAATCAAGATATTACATATTATACATTAATAAATGACAAAAGAAAACATTTCAATAGACACAGAAAAACATTTGACAAATCCAACATCCATTGTAATAAAACCTCTGGCACACTACTAATAGGATAAAAATTCTGAGTCTTGCTAAAAGTCATCTGTGAAAACATCTAACTAACATTATACCTAATAATGAAAAACTGAGTGCTTTACTTGCAAGTTTAAGAACAAGACAATAATTTCCACTTTTAACATTCTACTCAACATTGTACTAGAATTATTAGCCAGGGAAATTATGCTAGAAGGCACAATAAAATCCTCCAGATTTAAAAAAAAATAGGACTTTCTTTTATTGCACACAATACAATCTTCTACATAAAAATTTGTAAGGAATTTACTAAAAACTCACTGGAACTAATAAATTAATCTATGTCACAAGGTACAAGATCAACATGAAAATTAAATTGTACTTTTATATACTAGCAATAAACAATCTGAAAATTGGCAAGTGGGACCTAATTAAAATAAAGAGCTTCTGCACAGCAAAAGAAATTACCAACAGAGTAAACAAGCAGCTTATAGAATGGGAGAAAATATTAGAAAGATATGCATCTGACAAAGGTCTAATATCCAGAATCTACAAGGAACTTAAACAAATCAACAAGCAAAAAACAAATAATGCAATTAAAAAATGGGCAAAGGACATGAACAGACACTTCTCAAAAGAAGATGTACAAGCAGCCAACAAACATGAAAAAATACTCAACATTACTAATCATCAGAGAAATGCAAATCAAAACTACAATGAGATACCATTTTACACCAGTCAGAATGGCGATTACTAAAAAGTCAAAAAATAACAGATGCTGGCAAGGCTGCAGAGAAAAGGGAATGCTTATACACTGTTGGTGGGAATGCAAACTAGTTCAGCCACTGTGGAAAGCAGTTTGCAGACTTCTCAAAGAACTCAGAACTACCATCTAATCCTATAATCCCATTACTGGGTATATATCCAAAAGAAAACAAATAGTTCCCCCAAAAAGACACATACACTTTTATGGCCATCACAGCTCTATTCACAATAGCAAAGCAATGGAATCAACCTAGGTGCCCATCAGTGGTGGATGGGATAAAGAAAACGTGGTATATATACACCATGGAATACTACATAGACTTAAAAAAAAGAATGGAATCATGTCTTTTGCAACAACATAGATGGAGCTGGAGGGCGTTATCCTGAGTGAATTAATGCAAGAACAGAAAACCAAATACTTCATGCTGTCACTTATAAGTGGGAGCTAAACACTGAATACACATAGACATTAAGATGGGAACGACAGACACTGGGGACAATAGAGAGAGGAGGGAGGAAGAAGGGGAATGGGATCTATGACAGGATCATTTGTACTCCAAACCTCAGCATCATGCAACATACCCGTGTAACAGACCTGCAACATACCTGTGTAACAGACCCTTTATTCTATAATAAAATTTGAAATCATTTAAAAAATTCTTTTCGGTGTAAAGTCCTTGCAGTTCATTGGTTAAATTTATTTCTGAATATTTTTCTTTTTGATGCTATTATGAATATTTAGACTTCTAAGCATGCAGTTATATCACTTGCAAAGTAAGAGTTTTATGCTTTTTAAGGTTTTAATATTAATTTTTTTTTTATTTTTCTTGTTTTAGCTGATTGTGCGAATCTTCATGAAAAAACAATAATGACTAAAATATGAGTTACTGGGCAGGCACTCCTTTGTGGTTCTGACTTTGGTGGGAACACTCTCCACATTCCACAGTTAAGCGCACGGTTGCTATGGGTTTCTGGTAGACCGGACTTCAGAGAGTTAAGAAGTGTTTCTTCTATTTTTAGTTAGCCATTTTGTTTCAGGGATCTCCATATTTGAAGGTTTTTCCCAGTCTTGTTTCAGAGTCAGCAATGTTCTAAGGAGGCAGCTGTGGCCGCGTTTACAAATTCCAGTTAAGATCAGCTCAATTCAAGAAAGATCTGTCAGGTGCATGCACTTGGCAGGCCCTGGGAATGTAACAGTGAAGAGGAAGGCAAAGGTCTCTGTCCCCATGGAACTAACTGCATGCCTGGAATTCAAAATGCAGTGCACATCACAATGGAAGTCGCAATGGGGGTGTCAGAGGGAAATCAACCTACCCTCTAGTTGAGTATGGGCTGGCAGGGGACACAGAGGGTCCTTCCACTGCATGTGCTCAGACAAAAATGGGCCATGAGGGTTTTACAAAGATATTAACAATAAGAGCTGAGCAGAGGTTTTCATCTAAAAATGATGATCCTCGGATTAATTGATCAGCAAGATCTTCCTTTTCCGGGTCCCAGGTTTCCCACAATAATACCTGGGATTTATCTCCCTCTGATGGGTTTATTTCTTCAGAAAAGTCTGGTGTTTGTGACTCAGCATAGCCAGCTCTGCTTGTACGGAGGGCCTCTTCTGGGCCATGTGTACTATAGGTATTACTGGCTTAATCCTAAAACCCACTTACGGGTAGTTCTTATTCCTATCGTGCAAAGGAGGTGTTGATGACTGACTCAGACACACCACCCAGTTGCTCTTCAAGGATGATTGCCCAACAGCCCCCAGTTCTTCCTTCAAGGTCAGCCTCAATTTTGGAGCCAAGGTGATGCTCTTCTAGAGGTAGCCCCAGCCAGGAACCCAGTAAGTCGATGGCATGAGGGTTGGGTCATTTCTACCACTTTGCAATCTTTGCCCCAGAGTCCCCTCTGCATTGGCACAGACGTGGTCAGTTTGAAGCCATAACCTGATGGCCACCCCTGCCCATTCCTGCACCCCTCCTTTTTCTTCCCAATGAAGCAGGGCACTCCTAACTCCAGCTCACCTTCTGTGTCCCAGAGACTCTGACCTTCAGGGAAACTGAGGTCTGAAGAGCAGCTGCGTTTGTGGCTGATATTAATTCAAGGCCACCATGGATCAGGCACAGGGTCAAATGTGTTAGGCACAGACTTTGGGTCCCCAGAACAACCTGACTGGGACAGAAATCCCGATTCCTCCCATGTCCCTGTCTCCTGCCCAGCTGCCCTGACAGCTCAGGAGAGACGGGGTCTCCCCTAGTTCTAGGGCTCCACGGTGGGGCCTGCTGAGGATATGTGCTGACTGCTCTCTCTTTAGAAGTCATTCTGCTCACGCTGGGGACCAGGGGGAGGGGGAGATCCCAGGGAAGAGGGAGAGCTGGCTTGCAGGGAACGACCGTGGGAGTGTTTGCCTTGTAACCAAATCACAGAGGGTGCGCTTGTGAAGGGCTGCTTTATTGTCGCAACTGGAGTGTGTCTTCTCTTTTGGCACCTTGCAAACACCTCAGGTGCCACAGGAGTCTCGAGGGGCGGCTGGGGCTGTTGGGCAATGTATGAATGAAAGCTTTCACGCTGCCGCATTCCCCAGGAAAACTCTGGCAGTCCTTTCCCTCAGACCCTCCTTTTGGGCTGGGCTGCTGCCTAGCTTGCAGCTCAGTCCTAGGGTCCCTCTCGAAAGCCCCAACTCGGGGCTGGCTCTACTGCGGCTGAAAGCAGCTGAAGGTTTTTAACAGTGTGGCCTTTCTCAATAAGAGCTTGATGAACAAAGTCAAAGGAGCTTTTGACTTCAACGAGAAAAAAAAGGAACCTTCATGTCCAACCAGAAAAATGTCCTTAATTTTGCAGTTGAAACAATTTGTATTCCATGTACTGAATAAAGCTGAGTGAATGTGTTTGAGACTTCTAAGAAGCACAGGCCAGGTCAGAGCTCCAACAGACTCCCAAGTTCAAATCCTTTGCCTCTGCCCTAGACCCAGAGGCAGGTCCAGGTTTAGTGAGGCCTATACTGTATACAATTTGGGCAGCCCTTTTAAAGAAAAATATACAAAATTAGGGCTGAAAATGAATATTTATCCGGAATGACAACAGAAACACCTGTAAATCACTGGAGATTCAGGAGGGCCCCTGGAGAACAAGCATACCCACTGGGGTTGGAGCCCAGGAAGACTCTGTAGGTCAACTCCACCTGGAGAAGCTGGTGACGGAAGTGCTGCCACCTGGGGCACCTGGAGCATGGCCCCTGTACCAGTCACAGAGAGGAGACACCGACAGCCCCCTTGCCTTGGGCTGAGAGGTGTGAGCCAACAGTGGCCTGGGCAGGACCTCCACATTGCCCTCAAGTTCACATCCTAACATTCCACAAGGCCATCTGGGTGTAGGGTGACCAATAGTCCCAGTTTGCTTGAAACTGAGGGCAAACCAGAATGGTTTTCTGTGACCTCTGCCTTCAAGTGCTAGTACCTGAAAAGTCCCAGGCAAATGGGGACAAGTTGGTCTTCCTATCTGGTTCCATATATATGGCAGGAATGCCTCCCATCCTCTGGTGATTGGTGACATGTTGCAGTCACGTGGCCATCAGGTCACACATGTTTGTAACAGATGTTTACTTTTTGTAATGAGCTTCTGATGAATGCCAGGCATGACAGAGTCATGTCTCAAATTCATCATTCCAGGCTTTACCCATGACCAGACACAGCTCTCATCTCTGCCAGACAGGTGCATTTCCTGGTGCTGAGCACCCATGGGCATTGCTCAGTTTTCCTGTCTCTCAGATTGAGAGAGCCTGGCCCAGGCACTGCCAGACCCCCTCCAGGGTCCACAGATTCATTCCTGAGGTTCACCAAACTCTCAGGTACAGAGCGGCTGGCCTCCCTAAGGCTCTCTCAGCGCACTTTCCCCAGGCACACGATGGTGCCTGGGCATCATCTCTTTTGGGGTTCTTGCTGAGCTCCAGCACTGGCCTAGGAAGGTTGTGGGTCTTCCAGCTCTTTGAGAGGGGACCCCATGTCCTATTCCTCTGAATACCAGCAACAGAGTCACTTTAGGAAGGCGCAGCCCAGTGCACCCGTGAAGGGCTTTAGATTCAGTGTTAATCAGCATCCATGATCCACACTGTCCCGGAGTTCAGGACTTCATGGTGAGGGATGCTGGAATTTCTGTCCTGTCTCACTTCACAGTGGTGTAAATGGAAGCTCAGGGAACTCAGGACCCTACCCAGGCTGCATTATCCAAGTCTCCTGATTCACAGCCTCGAGCCTCTGCACTCTGCTGTCTTCTGGTGCCTTGGGATTTCAGATGCCCCTTTTGGTCAAGCCATCCTTGGGGGACAGCCACCTGGGTGACTGTCTATGAAGCTGATGGATGGGCTTTGTATAATTTTAACAATACAGTCTTAAAAAATTACTCTGGGAAATTTCAAATGCTTACAAAAATAGAATTGTAAGATTCCCATATCCCAATCACTCAGCTTAAACAATAATTATCCAGTTTCATCTAGGCTCTGCATCATTCCCCTTCCCCCACTCTACAGTATTTTACAGCAAATCTCAAGCTCATCAATTTTTCAGGTTATCCTGGTTAAAAAAAAAGGATTCCTTAAAATCCACAATATCCTAAAAACTTTACGAAATTCTATACTATCATTAAATATCCAATTAGAGTTCCAATTTTCCTGGCCACCTCATATATACTTAATGGTTTATTGTTCAATTCAGGATCGAAATCAAATAAATAAGATACATGGGTTGCAACTGGTTGGTTTGTTTCTGTTGATGGTTGGCCCTTCTCTCTCTCCCCTTCTTTTCTTGCCCCCTCTCTTTGCTCCTCTTGTCCTTTCTTCTCCTTAGCAATTTCAGCTGAAGGAAGGGGCCAGCTGTCCTGTGGAGCTTCCGAGTGCTGCATTTGGCTGGGGCTCCCCTGCCATTGAGTGTGTTCCTCTCTGTCCCACCCGGGATGTGGTTTGGGAGCTGAATCTACAGCAGGCTTCCCAACTGGCTGCACAGTTGACACTTGGCGTGGGATAATTCCTTGTGGTGGGAACTGTCCTGTGCATTGCAGGGTTTTTAGCGTCATCCCTGGCATCTCCTCATCAGATGCTAGCAGCACCTCTAGCTGTATCAACTCCAAATGTCTCCAGATATTGCCAATGTTCCCTGGGAGGCAAAATCATGATATTCTCATCTCTCCACATGAACATGCATGAGATATGTGATAAAGGCAAGGCCACTTCATAGGCAGCCCTGTGCCCTCATCTGGGGCCACTGCTGTCACTGTGTCACTGACGGGGACAGCCCCACCTGGGGAGCTGATCCCTGGATGTGTTCCCCCTTCATAAGACAATACAGAAATAGACTAAACCACAGCTTCACTCCTATTGAAAATCTTTAACAGTCTCCAATATAAACATGAATGGGCTTCAGGATGAATATTTATCCCTCACCTCTTTCTCCCTGACAGTGGCATAACTTGGATTGATACAAAGAGACATTGATCATTGTTTCAGGCCGACTTCCTGGGCTGGAGGGCACACCGTTTCTGGGCCTGCCTTTCACACTCTCTTCTGTGTTCTGATGTGAACGTGGCAAAAGGAGGAGGCTCTGGTCACCACCCAGCGGAACATGATGGTATTTTGATTTCAGAAGCATGAATTCTGACAGACAAATACAACCAATGGCTGTTCCCTAGGCTGTTATTCTAGAAAAGATGAGTTTCACAATGAACTATTTTAGGGAGAAAATACATTAAAATGCCAAAAATGTTTAATAAAGTTTTTTCCTCTGCATTAGATGACACAGTTTTGACTTTTTTCCCTCTGTTTTGTATTATTACAATTTAAAATGAGGAAAGCTATGTAGTCATTTCAGGTTAATTTGCTGTTATTTTGCCATCTTATTTCACTGCATTATTAAAACATTTAGAACTGCGTGTGTCATTAGTATTCCAAAATGTAATTAGCATATTTAATCAAAAACAATTAAGAACAAATACTGCTTCCCTTTTTAAGTAATAAAATATTTACTACTGTAAAAACAAATGGAAACCAAACAATACTTTGAGGACTGATTTCTGAGAAGAAAGGAAAGAAAGCGCGAAAGAGAGAGAGAAAAATAGATGGGAAAAAGAGAGAAAGAAAAGAAAAAGAGACAAAGAAAGGGCGGGAAAGGAGAAAAGAATCCCAAGGAGACTTGCCAACTCTAAGCTCCCTCTGGTGGATTTTTTTACCATTATTTTTTTCCTCTTGGGAATTTTGATTCCTATAAGCCAAGTGCAAAGAAATAAAATTTTATTACTGCTTCTCAAAACCATAATAAAGGGCATTGTGTGAACTAAGAAAAGTTATGTAATTTCCTACCTAGGAATTTGATTGCCCAGCTGAAAATTTCCTTTGGTAAAAATAAGTTTGGATGCTGAATTTTTGAATGAGAACTTGAGATATCAGAAACAAAAAGAAAAAATGAAAAAAAAAAAAGAGGACATTTGAAAATCAGTAGACTCTTTGCGCACTTGGAGGAGACTCTGAGAGGTTACCTGAATGGTTCCTTGCCAGCCAGCTAGCCTCTGGGCTTTTGCTGTGGTTTGATCTATAGCAAGATGCTGTACTGCTTTGGATTTCATGTACTCCATCTTGTCTACAGCCCATCGTATCGTAGGGACTTGGACTTTATGCCTCATGCCCTGACACCTGGAATCTCCAGGCCTGTGCAAACCAGTTGCACTGATTTTCTCCCTCATCAAGACCGTTAGAATCTGATCTCTCTACTTTTTCTTCATTTTTTCAGCACCCTCCTTCTTCTCTTTAATTCCTTCTCTCTGCAAGGTAGACTTTAAGGTCCACTTTAAAAATCACTGTCTTTCCAAAGACCCCAAATACCATGACCCATTGCTAATCATACATTCTTGGCAAATCTTCCAAACCTCAGTCAGACCAGCTGCCACCGTCTCAGTGCTTATACCTGAGCAGCTGAAGGCTAGTGAAAGAAATGACACCAAAATGTAGTTTGTGTTACCTTGAAGTCAAGGTCACCGACATTAGCATTAGTTGTGTTATAAGATCTTTCGTGTTTCTCCAGTCAGCATTCTGTCTACATTAGTAATTTCAAAAATTAACTCTCCTCTCAAACATCTAATTCCTCTTCTTCACAATAATTATATCTTGACCTGGGTTCCCTCCGAAGCAGAACCTGAGGGGAAAATTTATGTTCAAATACTTCTTTTGGGAATTTCATTCTAAGAACCAGGAGCATAAAATAGGAAGAAGGAAACTAGAAGGAAGTCAATACAAAGACGAGTCACCAAGTTAAATTGCTGTAAATCTAGATAAGCTCTTGCTATAAAACAACAAAAAAGAACGGTTACACATGGATATTCAGTTTTTCCAACATGATCTATTGAAGAGAATGTTTCTTTCCCTATTGTGTACTCTTGGCACCTTTGTCAAAAATCAGTTTACCATAAATGTGTGAGCTTATTTCTCAGTTTTATATCCTGTTTCATTGGTTAATGATTCTGTTTTCATGCCAGTACTATGTCGTTTGGATTACTATGTTGTTTGAAGGTTTGTAGTAGATTTTGAAATCCTATACTGTGTCTCTGGCTTTGTTCTTTTGCTCAAGATTGCTTTGGTTATTTGGGGTCTTTTCTGGTTCCATCCAAATTTAAAAATTATTATTTTTATTTCTATTCAAATGTCATATGAAAAATGACATTTGAATTTTGATAGGGATTGCACTGAATCTGTAGATCACTTTGGACAGTATAAAAATTTTGACAATATTAATTATTTCTATCTATGAACATGGAATATATTTTCATATTTTTCTGCCATCATCAATATTTTATAATTTTCAGGGTACATATCTTTCATCTTCTTCTTTAAACTTACTACTAAGTATTTTTATGCATTGTGAAAAGGATTGTTTTCTTAATTTCGTTTTCAGATAGTTTTGTTGTTGGTATATAGAGGCATAATTGATTTTTATACATTGTTTTTGTATCCTGTAACTTTAATGAATTCATTTATCAGTTCTAACAATTTTTTGGTAGCATCATTAGGGTTTTGTGTATATTAGAGCATGTTATCATTAGACAGAAACAATTTTGCTTCTTTTTCTATTTGAATGCCTTTTATTTCTTTTTCTTATTTTATTGCTATGTCTAGGACTTCCAGTACTATATTGAATAGAAGAGGTGAGAGTGGGCATCCATGCCTTGTTTCTGAGCTTAGAGAAAAAGCTTTCAATTTTTCATTATTGAATATAATGTTGGCTGTCAGCTTGCCATATATAGCATTTACTGTGTTGAGGTACATTTATTCTATATCTAATTTGTTGAGATGTTTTATCATAAAATGATGCTGAATTTTGTCAAGTGCTTTTTCTTCATCTATTGAGATGATCATGTGTATTTTGCCCTTCATTTTGTTAATATTATGCATCACATTCATTGATTTGCTTATATTGAACCATCCTTGCATCTCAGGGATAAATACCACTCAATCGTGGTAAAAGACTCTTTTAATGTTCTGCTAGATTCAGTTTGCTAGTATTTATTGAGGGTTATTTTATCTATGCTCATCTACAATATTGGCCTGTAGTTTTCTTGTAGTGTCCTTGTCTTGCCTTTGGTATGAGGCTAATTGGATCCTTAGCTTACACCATATGAAAAATTAACTCAAAATGGGTGAAACATTTAAACTTAAGACCTGAAACAGTAAAACTCCTAGAAGAAAACAGGGGAAAAGCTCCCTTATGTTGGTCTGGGCAATGATTTTTTGGATAAGACCCTAAAAACAGAGGCAACAAAAGCAAAAATAGACAAATGGGATTGTATCAAGTGAAAAACTCCTGTAGAGCAATGGAAATAATTAATAAAGAGACAACCCATAGATTGGGAGAAAATACTTGCAAGCAATACAGTTGATGAAGGAATAATATCCAAAATATATAAGAAACTCAATTCAATAACAAGAGAACAAATAACTGAATCAAAAATGGGCAAAGAATCTGAACCAACATTCTAAAAAAAGACGTACATATGGTCAACAGAAATATGAAAAAATGCTCAACATCACTAGTTATCAGGGGAATGTAAAATAAAGCCAGGATGAGTTTCGTCACCTCATACTTGTTAGAAGATGAAAGATAACTAGTGTGTTTAGCATGAATGTGGAGGAAAGGGGACCCTGGCACACTATTGGTGAAAATGTAAATTAGCATAGCCATTATGAAAAGCAGTAGGATCCAGAAATCTCACTCTGGGTGTATATCCAAAGGAATTAAAATCAGTTGAAGAGAAAATCAGTTGAATTGAAATGTTAAAGAGGTATTTTCACCCTTTTGTCCATTGCAGCATTATTCACAACAGCCAAGATAGGGAAGCAACCAAAATGTTCATCAACTGATGAGTGAATAAAGAAAATGTGGTATATTTACACAATGAAATACTACACACTGTTTACAAAGAAAATTCTGGCATTTACAACAACATGGATGAAAGTGGATGACATTACAATAAGTGAATAAGCCAGGCAGAAAAAAATCAGTGTTGCACAATGTTACTTATATGTGGAATCTGAGAAAGTGAAACCCATAGAAGCAGAGAGTAGAATAGAAGTTACCAGAGGCTGGGGGATGGGAATGGGGAAGGAAACTGTTGGTCAAAATGTACACATTTCAGTTAGAAAGGAGGAATAGGTCGGGCGTGGTGACTCATGTCTGTAATCCCAGCACTTTGGGAGGCCAAGGCAGGCAGATCACAAGGTCAGGAGTTTGAGACCAGCCTGGCCAACATGGTGAAACCCCATCTCTACTAAAAATACAAAAATTAGCTGGGAGTGGTGGCATATGCCTGTAGTCCTAGCTACTCGGGAGGCTGAGGCAGGAGAATTGCTTGAAGTTGGAAGGTGGAAGTTGCAGTGAGCTGAGATCACACCACTGCACTCCAGCCTGGATGACAAAGTGAGACTCTATCTTAAAAAAAAAAAAAAAAAAAAAGGAGGAATAAGTTTTAGTGGTTCATTGCACAGCCTGGAGACTATAGTTAATAATAACGTATATTTCAAAATTGCTAAAAGGATATATTTTAAATGTTCTTACTAGAAAAAAATAAGTAGGTGAAGTGATGGATAGGTTAATCAGCTTGATGTAGTCATTCTACACTGTGTACATTTATCAAAAAATCACATTGTATTCCATGAATTTATACAATTATTATTTATATATTAAAAATAAGATAAAAAGTAAATTAAAAGGTTGTACAAAAATACAACGTAACACTAATATGGAAGTTATTGACAGTGACCTCAGTAAAAGGTCTTATATTATTTATAAGTTAAAAATAAAAAATAAATTAAAAGGTTGTACAAAAACACAATGTAACACTAATATGGAAGTTATTGACAGTGACCTCAGTAAAAGGTCTTATATACTCTAAGGAGAACCAGAGACACTGATAAATTTTAGATATTATGTATCAATTATGCATATCAAAATGTTAAGGCTGTCCACTAAGATAATAGCAAATAAAAACTATTCAAAGATTCTGGAAGTGAGTAAAGATAAAAAAAAATGGAGAGTACAAAAATTATAAATCCAATGTAAGATAAGAGGAAAGCCTCTAGGGAAACATAGATATTTATTTATAATATGAAATATAGTAGAAATTGTCCAAATACGTAAGTAATGATAACAAATGTTGTTAGGTTTGTCGAGGCAGCCCAGTGAATTGCCCATTTCTTCAGGAAATCAAAAGAGTGGGAAGAAATGTTATCCACTGGCATCTTTAGATGGATTAAAGTTTTCAAGAAACAGGAATTTGTAGGACTACATCATAGAAATCTAACTGTTATTTTTTAAAGATTCATCTAAGGTATAATCTATGGAAATATTAAAAATAAAAGGTTGGGAAAAGATACACTAGGAAAATACTGAAAGAAAACGGTTGCAGTGATATTAACAGAATAGTCTTAAATACAAAAACCATTAGTATTTTCTAGTTGTAGTTAATGATTGTAAGGAAAAAATCACCAGCATAAGATAATAATTATTCAAACTTCACACAGGGAGGGACGTCTATGCCTTGTATTTCAGCCATAAACCTGTTATTTAGAGAGTGCCTGGCAGATGGTAGGAACTCAGTAAATAGTTGTGAAATGGAAAGTTAACAATATTGAACATAAATGCTTCTGATGCCCTGTCTATAGGTATACATAAAGTAAAAATTGGCTGAATTACAAAGAAAAACAGAAAATCCCAAGATCATAGTACATTTATCTCAGACATTGGTAAGAACAAGCAGGTAAAAGTATTAACAATACAGATAATTTTAATGTCACAATGACTGGTCTTTGTTTCATAAACATATCTAGATGCTTGCATGCAACATAAGAAACTATATATTATTTTAAGAACATATGATCCATTTACAAAAATTGATCATGCAGTAAGCCATAAATTAAGTCTCAAAAAGTAACTCGTATCATATTAGTCATCTTTTCTGACTAAACCACATTAATTAGAAATAAGGAACCAAAGGAAAACCTGCACTCCAAATACTGAAAAATATACATCTAAATAATTCATGTGTCAATAAAGAAATCAAAGTAGGTATTATAAAATATTTGGAACTGAGATACAATAAAAATTCTACATGTCAGAACTTGCGAGCTGTTGACTGGGAAAGGGTATAGAGGAATATTCTGGGGTGATAGAAATCTACTAAGTATAGTATTAATATGCACTTTTACTAGTTATTCAATGGTGCACTTATGGTATGAGCATTTCACTGCATATAAATATAAATCAGTAATAATAATACCTGTGGGTTACTGTGAAAAAATACTTACATAGAAATTCATGTTTTCAAGCCTATAAAAGATAACTCAAGAAGTTAGAAAAAGAACAACAAGAGGAGAAAAATTGACATAAGAGTTAAGAGCGGAAATTATTAGAATATATAATAGAGAGATCAACAAAATCAAAACTTGGCTCTTTTAAATGATTAATAAAAGAGCCAATATTTGGGCAAAATTAATCAAGGAAACAAGTACACAAATGGGCATTGCTGGGTAAACAGGATAAAACTATATGAACAGTAAAGAATTTTTAACATCGTAAAGAAAGTTTGTTTTTAGTAACGGTAGTCTGGTTCATTTGAACCAATACCACTACTATAAATAATTTAAAATACTGACTTACCTATAAATATACAGAGACATTTCCTTAAGGGCATTGAAAATTTGGGAAAGTAATATTAAATTATCAGACCGCAACTGAAAGAATCATGGGGACTTTCACTCAGGCCATAAGAGATGTATTAAGATTGACATTTCTCTCATGCCATAAACAAATAGGAAAATAGACAGAATAAGTGAAACAACTGTTTTCAGATAAGCAGTGTAGACAGAGTGGTGATATTAATATCAGTCAATGTAGCCTGTAGAACAAAGTATATTAGCAGCAACATGGTTAAGTTTATAATGACAAAGGCTTAATTTATTAGGAAGACATATAGTTCTAAATGTGTATGCACCTAATAGCTGAACTTCAACATATAAAAAGCAAAACCTGACAGGAGAAAATGAAAAATGGACAAAGCCACAAGTATGGTGGGAAATTTCAATAGTCATCTCATAGTAATTGATAGAATTAGCAAGCCAAAGAAACAAGCAAGAATTTAAAATATTCAAACAACACAATGACTAACTTGACCTAGTAGCTGACATTTTAAGAACACTTCACCCTCAAAGAGCAAAATACATCTTTCTTTAAGTGCCATGCAGCATTCACTAAGAGATACGATAAATGGGGCTGGAAATAAAATTTAATGTAGTGTTAAAATTTTAAAAATTTTAAAATTTTTAAAATTTTAAA
The DNA here is from genome assembly GCF_029281585.2 of Gorilla gorilla gorilla. Lineage (NCBI taxonomy): Eukaryota > Metazoa > Chordata > Mammalia > Primates > Hominidae > Gorilla > Gorilla gorilla. The sequence continues at coordinate 140,974,819 of NC_073232.2, forward strand.
CATAATGTATGTTTAAAATTCAATGTATTTTTAAACATATGCAAAATATGTTCATTGATCACAATAGAATTTAAGTAAAAACCATTAACAGAAAGTTACCTGAAAATATCCTCAAATATTTGGAAATTAAATAACATATTTCTAAATAATTCAAAGGTTAATGAAATAATTCAAAAGGAAAATTAGAAAGTACTTTTAATTGAATAGAAATAAAATCAGAATAACAAAGTGTTTTTTAGAGGGAAATTTATAGATTTAAATATTATATTAGACCTAAAATCAAATAACCTAACTTTCAACTTAAGAAGCTAGATATCAAAGAGCGCAGTAGAGGAAGGACATCATAACAGCAAGAGTGTAGATCAGTAAAATAGAAAGCAGAAGAATAATAAAGAAAATTGATTAAGCCAAAGCTGATTCTTTAGAAATAGTGATAATTGGCAGCTCTCTAGCTAGATTGATGGGGAAAAATTTACATGTAATAGAAATGAAAGAAAGGACATTTGGCCAGCCATGGTGGCTCACAACTGTAATCTCAGTATTTTGGGAAGCTGTGGCGGGAGGACAGCTAGAGCACAGGAGTTTGAGACCAGCCTGGGCAACATGGTGAGACCCTATCTCTACAATTTTTTTTTTTTTAATTAGCTGGGCATGATGGCATGCACCTGTGGTCCCAGCTACTCAGTAGGCTGAGGTGGGACTATCACTTAAGCCCAGGAGGCCAAGGCTGCAGTGAATCTTGATTGTACTACTGTACTCCAGCATGGGCAATAGAACAAGGTCATGTCTGATAAAAAAGAAAAGTAAAAGAAAGAGAGAAAGGATATATCCTACACATATGCAAGTGAATCCTACACATATAAAAAAATTACAGGTGAAAATCTGAACAACTTTATAGTAATAAATTTGACAACTTAGTTAAAATGGACAAATTTCTCATAAGATACAAATTATGAAAAGTGACTCAAGAAGAAACAGAAAATAAATATAATCCTATATGTATTAAAGACATTGAATTTGTAATTGAATACCTTCTCACAAATAAAGCGCCAGGTCTGGAAGGCTTCACTGGCAAATTGTATAAAACAGGCAAGGAATAAATAATATAAATATTATACAAATTTCTTCAGAAAATAGAGGAAGAATAAATACTTCTCAAATTATTTTACGGGATGTGCATAACATTGACACCAAGAACAGAAAATGACATTACAAAGGAAGAAAACTACAGACCTATATCTATCATGAATAGAAATGCAAAAATGCTAAACAAAATACTCCCTATCAAATTCAAAAATGTACAAAATGTGTTTTATAACAGGAAAGAAAAGTTGTTTAAACATTATATATAAATCAATGTCATTCACAGTCATAAGAAAGTTGTTTTTGCTTTCTGAAATACCAGTATTTATTATGAAGCCATAATAAATAAGACATTGTCTTATGGGCACAGGAAAAAAGAGACGGCCCACAGCTAACTAATACACAGGCTGGTACATCACAAATATGGCCCAGCAGAGCAGTGGGGAATTCACATCTTTTCTCTGAATGGTGCTGAGCCAGCTGGGCAAACATATTCCAAAATATGGTGGTATATCTACTTTTGCCCTGCACAAAAATCAATCCCAGGTGTCAATTATAAAAAGCAAAGTCTAAAGCTATTAGATGATAATAAAATGATAACAAAGGACATAGATGATAATAGAAGATAAGATCTTCAGAATCTCAGGATAGAGAAGGTTTCTTTCTTTTTTAGTTTTTTCCATGATGGAGTCTTGCTCTGTCCCCCAGGCTAGAGTACAGCGGCATGATCTTGGCTCACTGCAACCTCCACCTCCTGGGTTCAAGCAATTCTCTTACCTGAGCCTCCCAAGTAGTTGGTACTACAGGCGCATGCCACCACACCCAGCTAGTTTTTGTATTTTTAGTAGAGAGAGGGTTTCACCATGTTGGCCAGGCTGGTCTCGAGCTTCTGACCTCATGATCTGCCTGCCTTGGCCTCCTAAAGTGCTGGGATCATAGGCATGAGCCACCGCGCCTGGCCGAGAAGGTTTCGTAAAACAGACACAAAAAGCACTAACCATAAATGTGTTTGACAGGTTTTTCAACATTAAAAATAATAACTTCTACTCATCAAAAAGTACCATAAGGAAAATGAAAAGATTAAACCCAAAATGGAAATGTGTATGTAACAGGTATAATCAACAAGTTCTACTATCTGTAAAACATGAAGAACCCCTCCTGATCAATAAAGCAGAAGTAGATCATCTAACAGAAATGTAGGCAAAAGACTTTCTACATGGCTAATAAAATATGCCAAGACCCTCAAATTTATTAGTAGTTATGCAAATGCAAATTAAAATCATAATGAAATTCCTGTTCACATACATCAGGTTGACAGTAGTTAAGAAGTCTGCAATGCCAAATTATGTGAAGCAATGAAACATTTCACACACTGTGGGTGGGAGTGTAAATAGGTAGAACCACTTGGAAAAATATTTTCTGCATCATCTCATATAGATGAAGATATGCATTTCCTAACATGCAACAATGTGCTCTAGGTCTGGAGATGCTTGCAAGACTGTTTATGCAACATTATTGGTAATTGGCAAACACTGAATATAATCCAAATGTTCATCAGTAGTAAAATGGATGAATAAATTATGATATATGCGTATAACGGAATAGTACACCTCAATGAAAATTTGCAAGTGACATCTACAATAACTCAGATTAATTTTTCATACAATGTTGAGCAGAAGATATACAAGAGAATACATAAAGCACAATTCCACTTATTAAAGTTCAAAAACACCTAAGTCTCTACTATATACTTTATTGATGTATTTTTAGGTTGGAAAGCCATAAAGAAAAGCAAGGAGATGATTATCACAAAAATCATGGTGATTACATTTAGAAGAGAGATACTGTGGTTGAGAAGGAGTGATTTGTGGCTCTGTAGCACAGGAAGTTTTTGAAGACCTGGTGATAGTTATGTGGCTTTCTGAATTCTACCTTTATGTTTCATGCAAATTTTGGTATTTATGATATGTATCACAACAAAAAACACAAAGTGGTTACTTGTGTTTTGGAAACTTTATGACAATACATTAGGAAACAGAAATAACAAATAGTTTTATAGAAAAATAAAAATCCTCAAAATGGACATAGGAGAAATAGAAACACTGAATTGATCTATAATCACTGAATTATTTAAATAAGACATTAAAAATCTGCCCCAAAACACATGATTTGGCCCAGGTGTTTTTGCAAGTGAATTTTAATTTTACCCCAAATTTCAAGTAAAATCTCATTTGTACCTCATATAAACCATCTCAGATAACAAATAGGAGAGGAGCACTCATGGCTCCTTTTAGGAAGCTAGCATTTAACTGATACCAAATGTAGATCAAGAATGACACAATGAAGGGAAAGCTGAGATCTTGCTTCCTTATAAACAGATTTTAAAATCCTAAATAAAATATTAGCCGTGAAATTTCCAGATATGTTTCTTTAAAGCTCATTATGATTTAATAAGGCTTTAATCATGTAAGTGTAAAGATGATTTAATGCTAAAAAAACTATTAAGGTTGTTTGTCAAATTAACACATTAGAGGAGAAAAGCTCTGGGATAAACTCCCTCTCTACATTCTGAAAAAAATTAATATAGTCCAACATATATTTTAATGAAAAAACTATCAAGATACATTTATTTAACCTAACTACCAAATAATTTTACAGCAAATGTTGTGCTTAGAGTAAAATCCACTGGAAGCAGATCATTTCAGATTAGGAAAGCAGGAATAAGATATAGAAGCCTTCATCGTAAAGACCCCTGACAATACAGTAGGAGGAGAGACAAAGAGAGTGGGGAAAGGTGAGGAGGAGGAAAAGGCGAGAAAGTTATGAGAATTCAAAAGGAAGAAACAAATGTCCCCATTAATCACCGTGGATATGATTGTCAGCTTAGAAATTAAAGACATTATTAGAACTTATAATACAAGATACCAGAAGTTTACAAGAATCAAAATTTTATACTCCAAATAAATCAATAAATACCAATAGAGAATCTTGCCAAATTCACAAGAAACTGGTTAAAATCTCATGGGAAAAACAGGCAAAGATTATGCTTAGACAATTCACAGGAGAAGAACCTTGCCCAGTTGCTCATGTCATTTCCATATTCCTGTAACAAGTAATTATAAATAAGATAAAATTAGATGCTTTTTATGAGATGGCAACAACATCTATACATGACCTAAATTTAAATATAAGGTATGTAGGACATTTATGGAGAAAATTAGAAACAATATTATAGAATTATAGAATTTAGGTCTAAATAAATGAGCAGATAGAAAGTTCATAGAAGAAAGACTAAGTACCAGAACGATGATAATTACCCCTAGTTAATCAAAAATTAATTCAATTTCAATATAAATGCCAAGAGTGGTTTTCCCTAGAAACTTATAGTCCATAAGAATTTTTGACCAGTTTGTCAAGGGCCGAGAAAATGTTGAGAAAGTATTAGGTGGGAATATCTACCAGATCCAAGGGTTTATTATTTTTACAGTGATAGAAAAATAGAATAATGGAACAAGATCAAAAGTCTGTGAAATTAACTATGTGCTTGGCTACTATTTAGTATATAATACATGACAGTAGCGGCGTTAAGATTGGGACAAACGATGGTTTTAAATAAATAATACTAGAACTCACGGTTATTCTCATAGAAAAAATAAAATTTGATGCTAACATTGTATCTTGCATGGACCTAAATTCCAACATTGTATCTTACATGCACCTAAATTCTGGTTGAATTCCAGACTGACATGTGAAGAACAAACCCAATACTTTGAAGATTTACATCTATTTTCTTCTAACAGTGTCCAACAAAACATAAAAATTCCAAGCCATAAATTTTCCTCCTATAAGGTGAAAAAATACCTCACAGACAAGAAATTATCTATAAGTTTATAACTGGCAAATGATGACTATGAAATACCAAAAGAGAAACTTGCCAAATTCATAAGAAAATGTTTAAAATCTCATGAGAAAAACAAGCAAAGACCATGCTCAGACAATTCACAGGAGAAGAACTTTTGCCCAGTTGCTCACGTCAAAAATCTAATAATAGTCATTCTTGATTCTGCTGTTTGCTTCACATTCCTCACGGAATCCTCCAGCATATCCTGTTGGTTTAACTTCTACAGCATAATCCGAATAGAACGAGTTCTCTCAACTCAACTTCCAGCTATAGCTGAGACCGATCCGCAGCCCCCTCCCTCCAGGACTCATGAACTTCTCGCTTGGCCTCTCTTTTTCCGTCTATCCCCAGAGCACTATAAAAACCTATATATGGTGTGGCTCACTTCTCTTTTTAAAACCCCCCAATTTTTCCAGTCACCCTTGGGGGAAAAAAACATTTCTCACCATGGCTAAGATTCTATATGGCCTGGCCCCTGACTTTCTGTTCCAAATCGCTTCCTACCACTTTCCTCAGACACCTAAAGCTCTTCCAGGCCCCAGAGACTGAAATGCTCCTCCCTGGACTCCCACCTCACACAGGCTTCCTCTGAGAGGCCTGGCACAGGGCCCTAAGCTACCCAATGGGGCCCTGACACCATCACCTCTGTCCCCCAATCCAGCATAATTTCTCTTCATGATGCCTGAAGTTGGATGATAACAGACTGAGAAGAAATGATAAAATCTCCTCCAGTCGAGGTAAGCTCCGGGGGGATAGATTACTTAGGGTCCCTAGCTCCCTGATTCACTTCTGTGTCCTAGGACTGAGAGCATGACTGGGCATTCAGTGAGTGAGCCCTGGGTTGCCGTGGAATGAGAGAACATCGTCCAACCTCATCAGTCATCAAGGAAATACAAATTGATGGAACAGAGAGACACCGTCCTGCACCTGACATGGGAGAATGAAAGCCTCTAGGGATAGTGTTTGTGCAGACACAGAGACATGGGGACTGGGGCCATGGCTGCCATGTGTGCTGGCTCAACTCGAACCCCTCAGGTTTCTGCTTCTTGTCAGGCATAAATGTCCACAGACATCACTTTCCCTGTCCAGAGTGTTCTGGCTTGGACAATAAATGATGTGGCCACCCTCTGTCTAAGAATTTCTGCAGATGGAGGGTGGCATGAACTGTCGCACAGTTGGGCAGTGTCCATGCATTGAAGATCTGTTGCTCTTCGGCCCAGCAATTCTACTCCTTGGCACACATCCTAAAGAATTCCTCACTCCACAAATAAGGACACTTTGATAAGAATATTAATTGGATCACTATTCCCCTATACTAAAAATTGGAACTAATGTCAATACCCTCCATGGAAGAATGCATGAATTAACTATTATGAAGTTATATAATAGAATAATATCTGTTAAAATGAACTAAAGTTACATGTGTAAAACTTGAATTCATAATGCTAAGTGAAAAACAAATTGATAAGAGAATCTATAGGGTTTTGCCATTTATACAGACTTCAAAAACAAACTATAGTTATTGTTTATGGATACATATGCACATGTACGTATAGGTATCTGCCCAGGGTGGATGGACACCCAGTGCTTTCAAGGGTACAGTTACCCTTGGGGTGAGGGAGGTAGGTAGTGATGGTGATGGTGGCTTCAACTCTGTCTGGAAAGGGTTATTTTATGAACAGTTGAGATTGGAAGTAGATATGGCAAAAACCTGCCTTTCCCAACATCTGTGTGGCACTTTAGTGGGCCTTTGTTGTACTATTCTCAGCACCATACTATATGCTTAAAATGCTTTAGAATCAAAATCACAAAAATAATTAAAAAGAGTAGATATTAATAATTTAAAAATAAGCCAGGCACTGTGGCTCATGCCTGTAATCCCAGCAATTTGGGAGGCCAAGGCGGGCGGATCACTTGAGGTCAGGAGTTTGAGACCAGCCTGACCAATGTGGTGAAACCTCATCTCTACTAAAAATACAAAAAAAAAAAAAAAAAATTAGCTAGGAGTGGTGGTGCATGCCTGTAATCCCAGCTACTCGGGAGGCTGAAGCAGGAGAATAGCTTGAACCTAGGCATTGGAGATTGCAGTGAGCCGAGATCGCACCACTGCACTCCAGCCTGGGTGACAAAGAGAGACTCTGTCTCGAAAACAAAACAAACAAACAAACAAAAAACCAAAAAGAACTGATAAGTCAAAGAGCTGGTGTCATAAACATTTAGAAAAAATCCTCATAAAATAGACAAAACCCTATGTAGTATAGTAAAGAAACATAAGTCAATAGGAACCATGGCCACTTTAGTAAATTGTAAAAGGCTGTCATGTACAGATCTATGCCAGAGAATTTCAAAAATCTCTGTGAAATAAATGTATTTTTAAAAATATGAAGTAACAAAAACCAAATAGCCCCCAAATGATGGAAGAGATGGAAAAAAAAAATGATCTCCATCCCAATTATTGTATTGACGGTTTCTTGAGAACGTGTCATGCCTTGTATCTTTCCCACGTGCTTGCACCTGCCTGCAGTGTGCAGTGAGCTCTAAAGAGGAAAATCTGCATGCACTGCTGAAGTCACTGTCTGGCTCCTGGTGATGTCATGACAAAGGGTTGGAGGATAGGGAAACTCCATTTTCAGGGTTCACGTTCAGCCTGTACAACTGTTGTTAAAACACTTCCTGCCACTTGGTAAAAACCCCAGCTTGACACCCTCAGTGCCTCCCCACTGCATGGAGCCCTGGGCTTTCGCCACAATCTAGCAGTCAGGGATCCACCTCCTGCTAAGCCAGCTTCTGAGCCCTTCCTGTACCAGACATTAAATTCTATGGATGTCACTCATGCTCATGCTACCTAAAATATCTCAGATCTTAGAAGAATTGGGCAACTTCTGAATTCATTTTATAAGATTAGAATAAACTGCAATCTCTGAGCTCAAAAAGACACACACACGGGCACATACACACATGAAAATAAAGTATCGACCGCTTTTACCTTTGACTATGAGTACAAAAATATGACAACAAATCAAACATACTAATATAATAATAATACACATATAGAGTAGGAATGCTTTCCAATACTGTACGAAATAGAACAATAGTAATACACTAGTAGGATTTATTCCTGCTACATAATGTGTAGACATAACTTACCACATCAACAGATTAAATTAGAATCTTTTAAGGAAGATGTCTAAAATATATCAGAAAAAATATCAGCATCTAATCTCAATGTCATCTCAACATGGCAAGATTGAAAGTGACATTTCTCAATACTTAAGACCATCTTAAATCACTAATTGGTAAAGTATGTCATGTGAAAGATTTGCATCATTTGTATTACAATTAGGAACAGGATAAAGATGTCTATTTCCTCCACTTACATTCAGCATGTTCAGAAAATTCTGCTCATTGCCATAGAACGAAATAAAAGATAAAAGATAAAAAAAGATATTTTATTTTAGATCTGGAAGATGTACCCTCTTGAAAGGAGGAGGAAAAGTGACCATTATTTGCATAGCACGGCTGTTCACAAATAGTCTCGCCCTCCCGAAAAGAAAGATCATTTACTGGAATAAAATTAAAAATAATAAGCATGTTCAATAAGATGATCAGTTATAAAATAAGCATTTCAAAATCAATAGCTTCAGGTTATAAAACCCAGTGGTAAGATTTTCTTCTTTATGTTTATTCATTTTGTTTTTTCAAAAAGGAGCGTATGCGGCTGGGCGTGGTGGCTCATGCCTGTAATCCCAGCACTTTGGGAGGCCGAGGCGGGCTATCACGAGGTCAGGAGATGGAGACCATCCTGGATAACATGGTGAAACCCCGTCTCTACTAAAAATACAAAAAATTAGCAGGGCGTGGTGGCGGGCGCCTGTAGTCCCAGCTAAGCGGGAGGCTGAGGCAGGAGAATGGCGTGAACCCAGGAGGTGGAGCTTGCAGTGAGCCGAGATTGAGCCACTGCACTCTAGCCTGGGCGACAGAGCAAGACTCCGTCTGAAAAAAAAAAAAAAAAGAAAGAAACGAGCTTATGCATGGAGTGAAAATCAAAACTTAGAAATGCAGTTCCTTAGGAATCTGCAATAGTCAGTAGAAAACAAAATGTAAAATTAATCTATTTATAATCACAAAAAATATAGTGCTATGGAATAGAGTTCACAAGAAAGATCCGAGGCCTTTATGGAGAAAGTACAAAGATGATCATGAAAATGACACTTGAGCCAGTGAGAGCAAAGATGGAAGCCCCACATGGGGAGGCTCATTATTGTTAAGATGTCAATTTGGGGAATATGATTTTTTTCCTAAGTCCACGATCTCTTTTAAGAGCTTTGGTGCAGTATCCTTGAAATACAATAAACTGCTCATATTTAAATCGTGCAGTTTGGCAAGTTTCCATGTATGTCCATGCCACAGTCAAGACATATACGCCTCACCTTCCAAAATTCCCTGGTGCCCCTTTGAAAATTTCTCTCACTCCTCCCTGACTCCCCATCCTTATCCCCCAACAAACACTCATCTGCTTTCTGTAGCTACATATTAATTTCCATCTCCTAAATTTTTTATAAATGAAATCATACAGTATACTCTGTTTTTCTGCCTTCTTTTACCCAGGATAATTATTCTGAGATTTAACCTTGTTGTAGTGTGTATCAATATTATATTCTTTTTTATTGTTGAGTAATATTCTTTTCTAAGAAAGTTGTTTTAGGGGAGAGGGGAACTAAACAAAACTATTCTGAAATTCACTCTCTAGGATAGACATACAAGAATTATATAGAAACATTTGAAAGAGAGGTGTACCGTTAGTGTAGGTTATTGAAACCTAGTATCAGGATACAATGGTGCAGGGTTAGAAACAACAGGTAGATCAATGGATTAGAATGAAAATGCTAAAGACGGAGATAAATATAAAATTGTGAAAGGACAAAGAAATCAACAGGTAATGGATCGTTCATTTAATAATGCTGTTATGAAAACCAGTTACCTAAAGTTAACGTATATGTATGTAACATCATTAACAGTGAAACTGTAAAAGCATTGTCCAGAAAATATTTTCATAATCTTAAGTCATCTGATGACTTTCTAAATATTTAGCTAATGGCAGAAAACAAATTGAAAAAAAAATAAAAGGTGTAACTATATAAAAATTAAAAACCCAAAGATTTTTGACAATATGGAAAGGCTGAAGGCAGATGATCAGGAAGGTCTTGACAACATGAATGCTAAAGATATTTTAAAGATTTGTTTTAAAATCTACAAAATTGCAACTAGAAAAATGAGATGAGCCTTCTGTACGTAAAAAGGGCATTCACAGTAGAAAATACACAAATGTGCATACAAGAAGATGAAAAGATGCTCAAATTCACTGTTGATCAGACAGTTTTGTGAGCCAGGGTAAGGCATTTGGGTTTTATTGGGAGAGCGATGACAGCTACTTAGGCAGGGAGGGAGGCTGCAGGGAGATGCTTGCAGGTGCAGGACCAGGAAGAATAGAGGCAGGAAGCTGGCTGGGCACTTGATGTGATGCATTCTTGATGTATGGGGGCCTGTGTGGAGGCAGCTAGGAGGGGTAGATTGGGAACATATTTTGGAGAAGGAGGCAGAGGACTTTGTTCATGGGTGGACTGGGGGTGGGGTAGGTGGTCATCCCTGGTACCACTGGCTCCTCTGACTTTGTCCAGCCAAGGCCAGTGCCCCACTCTGCTGCAGAAGGGACTTCTGTAGAGAGCTGCAGTGTGGAGTGAGGACTTGAGTCTGATTTGCAAATGCCATTGGCTCTAGCTTCTGCTGGAGGAAACACTCTGACAACATTCAGATCAAGTGGGGAAATCTGTAGGATATTTGACAATTCTGATTTCACATTCAAAGTTTGAAAGTTTCAGAAAATGCAGTGTTCATTTATTCATTTCCCGAAATAGGAAGCTTGTATCAGCATTAGCCAGGTAGCAGGCACTGTTCAATACCATAACAATCAGAAATATGTGTGCAGCAAAGCCCCCTGCCCTCCAGCAGCCTCCAGACTAGATAAGCATGCAATAGAGCTCTGAAACCAACAAGCATGGAGAAGGGTGTGCCCAAGCGCCTGGGGCATCTGGGAGGGGATTGTGGAGGGTGCAGCCTGCCGAGGCTTCAGCAGCCCTTGGTGGGCAGTTGTACCACAGTGGGCTCTGTGCTGACCCCCTGGCCCATGTGCTCATTTCAACTTTGTGTCAACTATGTAGGTAGGCATGCCTTCCTTGCCATGATGCGGAAGAGACAGGGCCTTAGGGAGGTTGTGTCCTCCTATGTGACACATCCAAGGTCACAGCCAGTGAGTTTTAGAGCAGGAGTCACCTCCAGGCTTACACGGAGTCTGCCCTCTTAGCCACAGCCCTACACACTAATTTCTACTTGAACAAAGGCCAAGAGTTGTCATGGTGGACCAGAGTTTGGGCATTCAGAGAGAACGGTCATTGCAAAGGACCCAGTTGAGAGCAGCAGTAGACTTTTGGGGTGTGTATAAGTGCAGTGTGGCCAGTCCCCTGGCGTGTTGGGGGAGGGTTGCAGATGAGATTGGGCAAAGAGCAGGGGCCAGTAAGGTGGGCCTTGCAGGTGACACTGCAAAGTTTGGGCTTCCCCTCAGAAAGCCCTGGAAACACTGATGAAGTTAAATAGGGAGTGGCATGAGCATTTTTGGAACATCTCTGGGGTAGCCGTGGTGTGAAGGAGGACTGAACTCAGACTGGAGGAGAGAGACGTGCTCCTGGGCTCCGGGTGGCAGAGCCAGCCCAGGAGCCCTGAGGGGGAGCCCTCCGGCTTGAGGTGTGGAAGATTTGGCATGCCTAGCTAAAAGCCTCCTCCTTCAGTGTGATGTCCTGGACTTGAAACTTGAAAGGGGAACAAAGGACATCACACAGAGTGACTGGCAACAATGAGTTGGGGCAGGAATGGAGGACCGGAGGCAGAGAGGAAGGATGGGACACTTCCGAAATGTAGCCAACATTGGTTCAATCCTCAGTAGGGGAAAAAGTCAAACCAAACGAGCATATGATATTGACAAATGTCTCTTGGGCAAAAGTCACACCCAAGCCCTTATGTTTTAACCAATTAACAGGTAAATAATTTGCCGAAGGTAGCACAGAGCCTCATGTGAGCACTTCTGCCCATGAGAAAGCTTTGTCCCGCAACTACTCATTTTCATGGGAATGTATTGCTTTCTATTTTCCCTTGAAAAGAGCTCCCCAGCATGATTCTTCAAGGCCAGCGCTGGCTGCTTTGTGCTAACCCTGCACATGCTCTGGAAGGATGAGAAGGCATCAGTGAGCTCCTCTGTTGGTTTTAAATCCACTAAGACCTCTCGGGGCTGATAAGACAGAGCTTTCTCAGAAGAAAAAACGCATGGAGGGTTGTCTTATGTGTAAAAAGACACATGCAAAAAGGTTATGTCCAAATTTGAAGGGCTCATGCATTTACCTGTCAAGAAAACATTAATTTATGTAAAGAAGCCTGGTTCAGCCCCCAAACGGTTAAATTTCCTGTAGTAGCATTTCCTGTTCGTTAGTTGTGAGTCTATCTCCACGTACAGAGGCCATCAAATCTGGCCACCAGAGACCTCCTCATCTACTTACATAAGGGTCCCGGGATTGCTCCTGTTCTTATGGAAAATATCTCGGAAATCCCCGAGCTGAGCATTTTGATCTCCTCTGCGGTGAGAGGGAGGCTGAGAAGGGGCTGAAGAGGGAAGAGAACACTTTCCTCGCATAATTTCATTTGTCAGGAGAATCTTGCGGCTGACATTGGAAGAGTGATTTAATTGATTTTAATCATACACCTGAGAGCGGGAAATTGAGCCCTCTGTCCTGAAAAATAATTCTAGGCTTCCACCAGAATATCTAATTTGCAGCTAATAGTTTTTTTCTTGAAGTTTTGTTGTGAAGTTTGGAAAACACAGATCAAGGGTGAGTGTCAGATGATGAATTGCTGCCCAGGAGGCCGGGAGCGCCCAGGTGGCCCTTACAACTGTCTGGTCTTTGGGGTTCTATGGAATTAGGGCACATGGCTGCCAGTAGTGGACAAAATCTGCAATGCCTGCCACTCCGAGCACCCTTTGTCCTGCATGAGAACTGGGGCACAGGCACTGGGTGGGGTTGAGGGGGGCGGTCCTGCTGTGCACTCTGTCCCCTCTTCAGAGTGAGCATCCGATGGTCTCCAAGGCTCTAAGGTACCACACGTTGTCGTGGTCTCGATTAAACTCTGTGGGGGGCCACGATTCACCGAGTTTTCTTCCAATGAAGCCTTGGATCCAAAATGGATAAACATGAAAAATGAATGAGTGTTGATTTCATCTTCTTACATTTAATCCGCTATAGGGAGACGTTATTGTGCAAAAGGACTTCTGGGTTGAAACGAGTTTACCCACATCAGAGAAGCCAGATCCATTTTGCATGGCAAAGAGCCAGAGCATCTTATAGTTGCTTCCTGGGAAAACCTCTTCCCATACTATTATTAGATACTATTATTAGACCTTCCCATACTATTATTAGATATTATTCAGATGGGACTATGGTCAGCAAAAAATATGCTCATCCCCCAAAATACACAAACGCTGTAACAACCTTGTGCTTCATTAGCAAGCCAAGAGGGGCCACGCAGTGTGAATTTACCGGGAAAAAACTAGGGCGCACCCAGCAGTAGGTGCTCGGGACATGCCCAGGAAATGTTAGCTATAGAGACACCTCTCAGCTCAGTGCCGTGCTCCTTCCCCATAAAACTCAGAGACACCTGTGCTCTTACATACGGGTTGGAAGGCTGTTGGGGATCCACATATTGCATGAGTATATGACAGGAACTCCTGTGTTGTTGGCCAGTGAGTTACCTAAAACTTTAAAAAACATCGATTTGATCATATGCCTCTCATTCATCGACATATTATTGGTAGAATCAGAAGCCAGAGAATATTAAATGGGCCTTACAGTTTTTGCACATCTGGAACTGGGACATGGCACATTTTGTAAGATATAATTCGTGAAAGTATTTGAGTGTTTTACTTTACTAAGAATGTACTCATTAGGCTCAAAGGAGACGTTAAAACCAATCTCCGTGGAGCCGTGGGCAAGTCCAGTTGTTTGGTTCAGATCTGAACAGTATCCAAAGCCCTCTCTGAGCCCTTCTTGCCCAGGTCGATGGCAGAACAGCAGTCTGGGTCATGGCACTGGGTAATTTGCCCCATGATCTTAAATAAGTCACTTTCTTCATGCCTTATTTTTTGTATTTTTAAAAGGGGTTTAGCATAAGCCTAATCTATTGCCTTGGGATGCCATCTATGAACAAAATAGTAGACATGAACCTAGAGTCTTTTGAGAACAACAGGAAATTAGATGCTTAGCTTTCTTAAGATGTCTTGGACATATGGTGCATTTATGCTTTTAGTATCCAAAAGCCATCAGTCTACAGGCAGATAAACCAATATCCTTTGTTTACCTGGAGCTCTAGATGACATTTACAGATGAGCAATGTGTTACAATCATTGGTGGTGTAGAACTGGACTAAGATGTGGGGAATACAATACCCAGTTTTTAATTTAAACTTAGCCATCTATGTGTTTTGTGAGGTAAGGAACTATTTCAGCCTCCCTGAGTCTTAGTCTTCCCATCTGTCAAATGGGAGAAGCATCACCATTTTCCCCTCTGGCAGCCTGGGAGGGAGGTGGAAATGCAGCTTCTCAGAGTGCCAGACAAGTATGGGCTGCCAGGACAGTCAGATCAGATACCCTGAAGTCTCTGCAGACAGCCAGGCACCTGCCAAGGAGCCTCTGACCAGAGTCCCCGGGGGGAACCATCGTCTCCTAACCTCCCACAATGCAGCCAGCACAAGGGCTGAGGGTGGGACTTCATCTGATCAGGCGTGATGTCCACCTGTGGCTGGCATTGTGCACTTGACCCCAATGCCCACTGGCTGATGCTGTGCAGGCAATGAAGAGTGATGATGCAAATGTAAGCCCCCAACCCCTCCTGGAGCAAGCCTGGTAATTCATGCAGCACAGGATCAGCTTGTAGCAAGAGAAATGGTCTGGGAAACTGTGACTCTACTTTGACCACAAGATTGATCTTCAAAGCAAAGAGAAAAATCAGCTGGTGGCCGAGCAGAGCACTCTAACAGGACAGGAAGTTAGAACTTAGCCTTTGAACGGTCTCTCTAGGACGCTTTGCCTAATTCTTAGGCCTAAAACTGACAAAACGCTGAGGCGCTTAAAAATGCTGCCCTTTAGAACATCCTCAGTTTTCCAAGAGTATCAGCAGCAGAATCCCTTGCATCTGGGCAAGCTTTATAGTTTACTGAGTACTTCTATAAACATCACCACATTTAACTTTCACAAGAATCTTCAAACTCCATATTTAATATGCTAGCATGGGCATATTGGGTCTTGGTGTATTTAAATTTAGAGTAGAACCGAGTAAATTTAAAATGTGAGAGAAGTCATTAATCTGCTTATTAAATACAGTTATATATTCAGAAACATACCTTTTACTTAATTTTAATCTTTTTGATGTCACTATCCACAGTGCATACATGTGCGTATGTACATGCGTGCACATACACAAACACACACATCTCATCAAGAAACATTTCACAGAACTCTACTTGCCTCTAAGATAAGTTCTCTAATATTCATATTTTATTCAATTAATTTCATTTTGTATAAAGTGCTGGTTGCAGTTCTCTAAATTGACTTCAGGGAACACAAGCAGGGCAGAATCAGCAGCTCGAGACTCTCGGTCTCTATGGCTTTAGCCATTCTCATAGGTACATAGTGATAGCTCACTGTGGTTTTAATTCGATTCTCCCTAGTGGCTAATGATGTTGAACATCTGGCTGTTTCTTTTTAACTTTATCAAATAATTTATCTTGTTTATAAATTGAGATAACCTCCATTTGCCTCCCTCATCCCCCTTCTCAAGAATTATTATTCCTTGTAGAATCTTCTGGCTATGGAAAGGAAAGAGCAGAACATTCCTGTCCTCTCCCTCCCAGGTGTAGAAACAAGTCCCTCTCTGAGGCAGGCTTCCAGGAGAGCCGGGTCAGGGAGGAACAAGGAGGCTACCAAGGCAACTTAGCAGATGCGCCAGTGTGATGGCTGAGACTTGAGTGGGCAAAGGGAGCTGAGGC
This sequence comes from Gorilla gorilla gorilla, assembly GCF_029281585.2. Taxonomy (NCBI): domain Eukaryota; kingdom Metazoa; phylum Chordata; class Mammalia; order Primates; family Hominidae; genus Gorilla; species Gorilla gorilla. The sequence goes on from NC_073232.2 coordinate 140,990,945, forward strand.
TGAATGTGAAGCACATCCAAGTTATGAAAACTTCAGCTGTGGCATCATCATCGTGTTCGGCACAATCTTGGGAGCTGAACCCTCTCTGTTTCTCTTTCTGTATCTTCACATCTCTGCATCTCTCCCTCCCTCTCTCTTTCAATCTCTTTCTGTGTCCCTGTCTCACCCTTTCTTTCTATTCTTGGTAACTGGCAAACATTTACAACCCAACTAAAACGCCACCAGGATAAACCCTGTGTTTGCTCTTTGGACGATATTCAATAAATTATAGTAAGCTGCAAATGTCACTGGATTGGGAACTGTAAGTGCTTTGCCTGTAAGTCTTTAAGCAAAGACCTGCAGCTGAAGCAGTGGTAAGGTGAGCCCCAAGGATAAGCTGCTTTTAATGTGGGGCAAACGGTTTTCATGCAGGTATCTCTGCATTAACCTTGCAGGAGACTGCACGGTGAATGGGGCTGGACTTTGCTGCTTGTCTCTTCAGTGGGTCCATCTCCTGCCTTCTCTAAAAGTAGATTAGTTCAAACTTATTATCAACAAAAACCTGCCAGAGGATTGCAATTGTGTAACTATGATGCTCATCACTGGAGACCAAACTTGGGCCATTAAATCCACTGCATTTGTGATTTCGGTGACCTGAACTGCCAATGGAGGTTCTTTGATGTAAAATGTGAGGACAAGAATCAATTGTACCCACCAGCTCCCTTTAAACTATATCATAAAAATGCAATGGAGCTGTTCCAAGCAAAGGCTGACACTAGTCTCTGCTTGCACAATTCTTTCAGCACCGTCCTCCCAGCTGGGATATCTCAGTGTCCCTGTCTTCCAAGACCAGGTGGTGGAAATAGGAAATTGCGCTGCATTGATTATTTTCAGTGGAAGAGTTCGCAATTTCCATCTAGCATGGGAAACATTTTTTTCATGCTCTTTAAAGAAAAGACAGGATTTATGACAGATCAGAATTATTATTATTATTATTATTATTATTATTATTATTATTATTATTATTATTTTGAGACAGGGTCTCGCTCTCTTGTCCAGGTTAGAGTGCAGTGGCATGATCTCAGCTCACTGCAACCTCCGCCTCCCTGGTTCAAGTGATTCTCCTGCCTCAGCCTCCTGAGTAGCTAGGACTACATGCACATGCCACCACACCCGGCTAATTTTTTTTATTTGTAGTAGAGAGGAGGGCTCACCATATTGGCTGGGCTGGTCTCGAACTCCTGACCTCAGGCGATCTGCCCACCTCGGCCTCCCAAAGTACTGGGATTACAGGCGTGAGCCATCCTGCCGGCCCAGATCAGGATTCTGGAACATCACCAGGTAGTATTCTTTGTGGGCACACCTGCATCAGCACAGAGTCCCTGGAAGTCCAGCCCTGGAATGTGTTTCACTGATGCGCAGTGTCTTTTTTTTGCAGGCCAACAACTGTGGCGAAGTCCTGCCTTTAGCCTTTACCTTCATAATTTAGCTAAGCTTTTTTGGTTGTTATTCACCATTTTCCCTGCTGAAAGGCCCTTCTTATGGCTTTATGTATCTTCCCTGTTATCTAATTTGTAAACAAATATAGAACTAGAGCTGATTGGCAGAGGGCAAATGCAGTTACAATTACAGCTGTCCCCCCTCATCCTCAGGGTTGTGCTCCAAGACCTCCAGAGGATGTCCGAAACCTTGGATAGGACTGAACCCTGTATATACTACGTTTTTATTTCTGTATATACATGACTATGATGAGGTTTAATTCATAAATTAGGTACAGTGAGATGAACAACAATAACTAATAATAAAACAAAACAGTCGTAACAATATACTGTAATAAAAGTTATGAGAATATGGTTCCTCTGTCTCTCAAAATGTCTTATTGTGCTGTACTCACTTATTCTTGAACCGAGGGTGACCGCAGGTAACCTAAACAGCGTAAAGTGAGACCGTGGAGAAGTGGCGATGGGGGATGCTGCGATGAAATGATAGCAAAGGGCCAAACACTGCGTTGTTTTGTTTTGCTTTTTCTTTCTGTGCTGTGGGCACCCTGGCATCCACTTGTTCTGAGTACGTCCAGAAGCTCCTTCCTAGCTCCCCTTGATTGTCCAAAAGCCACACACAGTGTGTGACGGGGCAGGGGAAGGAACTGCATCCGGGCCCGGGCTCAGGGCTGGAGCCGAGGGTGTGTGGGCAGAGAACTCGGAAATCAGCCCCCGAATTCCAGTTGTGCTTTCCGTCTTGAATTACCTGGCTTTCCACCAAGCAGAACTGGAAGCTAGGTTTTATCGGTGTCATCAAGGATCCTGGCTCTTCCTTCAGGCGTGGGGGAATGGGGCATGACTCCGGCTTCCCCGCATTGGGAGAGTGTGGTTCTCTCCCAGGCAGAACTGGGAATTTTTCTGCCCTTTGAGGTCCAGCCGTCAGGCCACCCAGGTGCCATGGGGCAAGGATTTGATGAACTTCTTACTGAAAAAGTGGAAGCTGCGGTGATAACTCAGGCATTGCTTCAATGTAGATGTTAACATAGGCAAACAGAAATGAAAAAATAAAACCCTGCTTGAATAAATGTCCAATCCTGGCAGAGCAAAAGGTGTAGAGAGGGAGAGTGAGTGATTATTCTCCGGGCAGCCCAGGGACTGAAGACAGGCAGACCCTGCCCCGTGAGGGAGGCGACAGTTTGCTGTCATTCCAGAAGCAAGGGGCGGGGACACTGTCGCCTGGCTGATGCCAGGGTCATGAGGACATTTCATCAAGGTGACGTTGCCTCAAGATGTGCCTCCGGTTAGGGTGCAGGAGGCAGACTTGGAGGACAGTTCTGAGGGCGGGCGTGGGCATCAGTGCCTGTGGAAGGAAGGGCAGGGAGAAGGCAGGACTGGATGGAGGGAGAGGTTAAGCTGCCGTGCTCCACTTCCTCGTGTGTCCCAGAGCTGGAACCGCCCTCAAGATCTGTTCCTAGTGGAGCCAGGACAGCCAAACCTTTCTGCACTCTTGGGTCAGCCAGGGGTGAGGGCTGCCGGGAAAGAGTGGCCATTGGGTGAGGCTGGTGTCTGCAGCTGGAAAGGTCTCTGCAGGGGGCTCACCCAACAGAGGAGGAGTAATTTAGGCTGGCTCCCCCGTCCTCGGTCAGTCCTGTTGTGATGTTATTATTCTGTACCAGGTTCTAGTTCTGAGATGGGGATCCTGATGACACCAGGGGGCTTTGTGCGGCCCTGTGAGCCCCAGTCAACCTGAGAGCCCCTGCCCCGGGGAGGGGTCCCAGCAGAAGAACAGGGCCTGCCTGTGGACAAGCTTGGGTAGGTCTGAATGTGGTCCTCAGAGGGAGGCCTTTGGTTTCCTAGGCAAATACCCAAGTCTTCACAAAAGAAAGATGCCATTTGAAAACAGAGACAGAAACTGTCCTTAAACTTTCTGTCTCCCCTGCAATAAAATTCCAGCCAGCAAGTGTGTGTTTACATTCCGGTTCTTCTCCTTCTGACTACGTAGCCTTGGACTAGCCCTTCCCTTCTCTGAGTCTCAGCTGTCTCAGCTGTAAATAAAATGTTCATATCCTCCTTGGTGGGTTGTTTTAGGCTTAAATGCACTCGCAATAAATGTGACAGGGTTTTGTATACTGAAAGCACATACATTAGATGGTATTGTCATTACTCTAAGCTTCAGGAATTGGAGACCCAGCTTCCGCTAGGAGAGCTGTCTCCTGGAACTGTGATTCTGCCTTCATCTTGGTTCATGAAGCTTTTGCCAATGGACTTCCTAGGGAAGGGAGAATGTCAGGGCTTCTTCTAGTGATGACAGATGGTATAAAAATGATTTGTCACCAAATACCAAGTATAAATGCAGACACAGGGCTCACCTGCTCTCACCTGCAAGTGGTAGCAGAAGGAAGGCTGCCTAAAAAGTCAGAGATAAGGAGTGTGGTTTGCATCAAGCCTCAGCATAACACCCACGCAGAGAAGGCCAGTCCTAAATTTGCAAAAGCTCAGACTGGGAATTTCATTGATTTTAATTTATTGCTGGTGGCAGGTTGCTGGCTACATTTCACAGTGGATAGCTTTCAAATGGGTGGGAAAAGAAATCCTTCTCAGCCAACAGACGTCCTGTTGAAAATACTTCCCATCTGGGTGGGGAAGTCGGAGGGCACAGTGGAAAGGTCACTGACAACATCAGTCACTCGGCACATCCCGGGTGCCGAGCAGGAGTCAACGCATAAGAAAGGACTGGGGGGCCGGGCGCGGTGGCTCACGCCTGTAATCTCAACACTCTGGGAGGCTGAGGTGGGCAGATCGCGAGGTCAGAAGATGGAGACCAGCCTGGCCAACATGGTGAAACCCTGTCTACTGAACACACAAAAAATTAGCCAGGCGTGGTGGTGTGTGCCTGTAATCCTAGCTACTCAGGAGACTGAGGCAGGAGAATTACTTGAACCTGGGAAGCAGAGGTTGCAGTGAGCCGAGATTGGACCATTGTCCTCCAGCCTGGGCGACAGTGTGAGACTCCGTCTCAAAAAAAAAAAAAAAAAGAGAGGACTAGGGATTTCTGGGACAGAGCCCCGCTGGTGTGATGAGGGAGACTCCAGTAGGGGTACTCTGGGTGGAAACGCATCATGTGCATTTATTTATTTAACAAACATTTATCAAGCACCCTGTTAAGTCCTGGGATGATAGCAGTGAACAAGATCCAAAAGTTCTCTCCACCAGAGGAGCATGTGTGCTCCTGCATTATTAACTGTGTGATGACATGAGTCGGTGACGATAGTTTTGGGGAGTTCTGCTACAAACATTGTCCTCAGTTTACCAGGGTCCTTCACCTTGTCTGGACCCACAGTTTGAGAAGCATTTTCGCTGAACCCAGTAGGTGGAGATTGCAGTGAGCCGAGATCGCAACCCTGGACGGCAGCCTGGGCGACAAAGCAAGACTCCGTCTCAAAAAAAAAAAAAAAATTACATTGTTTTTCATTTTCATTAAAATTGTTTTGAGTCACTACCAAAATTATAAGCAGCAGGAAAATAGAAGTAATCATAACTTCCTAGACAAAACAAAAAAATTATATGCTGTGAAGGTAAGACCACCACTAAGGGGGCTGTTCTGAGGCTCAAATGAGATAAGGCAGGTGAAAAAAGAGAAGATGCTTTCTAGGCACTGAGTCAACATGTCTCATGTTTATTATGACTTTATGGGAACTTTCACAGAAAGGTGCTTAAGAAAAATAAATCAGCAAGCCAATCTAATGAGAATCTAAAAGAGTCCATATCCTTACATGTTTTTTGAGCAGTCAGGGCTAAAACACATGTGCTGAGTTACAAGATAAAAAGACAAATCTGCCGATTAACGATTTTCAGATTGAGACAGAACTCTCCTGTGCTTACCTGGCTCTCTGCTATGAGGCTTGATGGGGGTACTGGAGGGTGGAGGGTGGGGTGAGAAGTAACCCGCCCTGCCCTCAGGGGGTTCACAGTTTTGCGGGACAGGCTTCTATGAGACTAACTTGAGGCTGCTGAACTGACCATCCCAGTGCAGCCTCTCCCGCCCACATCTCCGCATGGGATGGCTCAGCCATCTCTGCATGATGCTAATTTTTAAATTTGCTCAATAAGTAACAGTGAGAGACATTATTCTAGGTACATGGTGCCTACTGGAGTCTTCCACTTTGTTTTTGATTCCAGGTCTCAGTTCATCCATCAATGAAAAGAGGCTTAGTGAGAGTGACAGTGAGACTTCATGCGGCTGGAGGGAGATGGACTATGACAATGTGGGTAAAAGGCTTGCTCTCCGCAGTATGGCTTCTATAACCGGTGACTATCAATGTTATAAACAGGCCATTTTGAGATACAACTTTTCATCAATATCATCTTCAGCCAACAAATCAAAACAAAACAAACTCCCAAAGGTTTTCTGTAATCAGTGGCAGTGCTGCTGGTGGCAGTGGTTTCCAGCAGTGAGAATGGTTGCCAAACGGCCCTGTCTCCTGCCCTTTCCCCACCATTTCTAGACATTTCCAATGTCTACGTTTCTTTTTTCTGCTTTGGGGCTTAAAAAAATGTATGTCCCTGTTGGTCCTGACCACACATGCCAACTGACTGATGACTTTAATTATTAATGAATTGTTTGTGCATACTGATTATGCCCCAACTTGTTTATTTTTAAACTCTGAAGTTGTTGTAGTTAAAAAATCAGGGAAAGTAAATATTTGGAAATAAAATACAGAGGTATAAGTATTTATGAGGTTATTTCTCAGAAAGACATGAAGGGAAAAAGAGAAATAAGTTTAAAAATAGTTTAGAACTAAGCATACTGATTTCAAAACACCTAAGGCAAGTTTGTCTCTAATTTTTGAACTATGCAATTAATGTTTTTCTATTCTCCACCTTGAACTATTTATAAACACACCTATATTCATATATCAGTGCAGGTAGGCAGTGAGTGTATATTTTGTACAGTTTCTAATTTAGTGAAATGAATTGCTTAAAGAGTAAACAGGATGGTCACATATAAATCAAAGTACCAAATCTGCATTTGAGAATAACAGACAGTTTCTGCATCACCATTTGCCTTCAACATTTTGATTGAGTGACATTTGCTTCAATTCAGGATACCTTGTTGACAGCAAAGCCAGAGGCTGATTATTCCACAGGCTTCTTAAGACCAATAAATTCTGCTAATTCCAGCCATTATTCAGCCGTCCCTGTAGTGCTGAGCTTAGAAATGTGGTTCCCTGTCTCTTGAGCACCGCCCATTGTCCAGATGGTCACCTTCCAGGGCAAGACACACATAACCTGCATCTGGTGACCCCGGCTCTGTCTTTGGGGCAGAGACCCTGCTGGCCATGGGGTGCTGCAGAGGGTTGGAGGCTCACAGGCCACACTTGGCTCATGGGCGGGTCCTTGGCATTTATTGCCTCTGTCGTATCTGTGCCTTCTCTACCCTCATTAGCAGCAATGCCCCTGAGCTCAGAAAGAGAGAAAAGCCAGCCTGGCTCTCAGAGGTCAGACTTCACCAGAGCATCCTCCCTGTAGCTTTATAATTAAACAGAGAGAGAGAGAGAGAGAGAGGAAGAGAGGGAAATAGAAGCCGGTAACTTAGCATCCTGTGTCAGTTACTGACCTGTGCCTCCTCCCACACTCTGATGGAAAGATCTGCGGCCCTTGATCCTAAGAATGGCAGCCCCCAGCAGCCTATCTCCAGTCCACTCAGGATCCGCGTGAGCGACAGCCACCGCTCTTAGGAACAGGCTGGCAGATCCGGGCAGGGTGTGGGGACAGGAAGCTGCCAGCCTTCTTTGCAATTCAGATGGTAATGTTCTCCTGGGCTTGTTTACCATCTGCTGGGCCACAGACATTTCTCTATTTGGTCATTAATTAATGTCCTAACTAAAAAGCCACAGCAAACATGCAAAACTGGTGTTTCTGAGGCACTTGTTTACAAAGTGTATACAACTGCATTCCGCTCAGAATGTAAGACTTTTACTACTCAAGAATTGCCCATCCTGCAGTTCGTTTGAATCCTTTAAAACAAATTTTTAGGTCACAAACTCATTCCATGTAATAGCTCAGAGGTTAGTTAAATAAGTGACATCTGAATTTTATTTTATTTTTAATGTTTTCCCTAAAAAGGAACGTTAAATCCAAACAGCACAAAGATACCCTTATTCCTTTAACAATCTTGTGATTGTATTTTGAAGCTTAGGGCATACAGGGACATGCGCTGAGATTTTCTCAGTTCACCCTCCCTTCTTCTTGACTGTAACACCTGCCTTTTCAAGTCCAAGACAGAATCCCAGTCTTGGTCTTGTCCCCTGAAAACTTGGTTGATCAGGGTCTTGAGCTTGGGCCAGCAGGGTCCTGTTTAAATTCACCATGTGACCGTGGATGCATCTCAAAGTGTCTACATTTCAGCTTCCTTAACTTTGAAATGTGATTTTGGATGAGTGACCTGCCACTACAGTCCTTTTCCAGAGGAGGAAAGGTTACCAGAGGGGTGTTGAGGACTCATGGCACTGTGGCTTCTGCAGACGCAGTCACCTGCAAAACGACTTGGACATTTTGGTGGGATTAACTTGGGAACCAAGGAGGAGAATAACCAGTCCCCATCATGTGATAACAGAAGGAGCCTGTGACTTCCTAGCCCCCTTGGGTGAAATCCCAGAAAATCATCCATAGGGATCTTTTGGATAAGAGCAGAGGTGCTGGGCATTGTTTCTTCATTAAATCTGCCTTAAAACAACTGAGCCCTCCTGTAGGATGTGTCCACCAGCCCAAAGAGCTGACCACTTCCAAGAGTGGTTACTATGAGTCTAGAGGTAACATCTCCCCATTTCCATTGCTTTGACTGGGAAAAGTTGGACAACGGGCTAAGTTTTCTGGATATGGAATCAATGTAACTTCACTTTCTATAGAAGAACAGTCATCCTTATCCTAATCAAATCAGAAAGGACAGCCCGGCCAGGATTTGGAGTAAGTAAATGGGAGAAGGATTAAAAAGTGACTTTGAAGGTCCCTGCAGCCCTGGACTCCATGAGCTGATGTCCTGTTGCCTGGAGTGTCGGGGGTCCTCCTGGTGTCCTTGCTTTGTGCTTCCAGAAAGTGTCTCCGAGGGCCTAGACTGCCATTGTCCCTGATGCCACAGTGAGCATGGACAGGGAGGCCCACGCACCCTCAAGTGTGTGTCGGCACCATGGTGGAGAGAGGTGAGGCCCAGCAAAGGTTCGGATGCAGCCTCTTATGACTGGGACTTCTTCCAATGGGAAGCCTGGCTCCAAAGGTTGCTCCTCAGAGGGCAGTGGAAGGTTGCGAGGCTGAGTTGCCCAGCAGGTGGAGAGGATGCCAGCTCACCTGGCTCCTTCAAAGCCCACTCTGAAATGGCAGTGAGTCTGAGGCCTGGAGGGTTCAAACCCAGGTGGAAATTACCGGATTAGCTATGAGCTTGGGGCAGGGACTAGGCCCAAGGGAGATGGGACCTGATGTTTGTTGGTAGGGTGTCCAAGCCATCAAAATGCCACTTTATTTTACATTGCATGTTCCCCTGGCATTTTTTTTTCTCGAGATGGGGTCTCACTTTGTTGCCCAGGCTGGAATGCAGTGACAGAATCTCGGCTCACTGCAACCTCCTTCTCCCGGGATCAAGTGATTCTTGTGCCTCAGCCTCCCGAGTAGCTGGGACTACAGGCATGTGCCATCACACCTGGTTAATTTTTGTATTTTTAGTAGAGACGGGGTTTCACCATTTTGGCCAGGCTGGTCTCGAACTCCTGACCTCAAGTGATCCGCCTGCCTCAGCCTTCCAAAGTGTTGGGATTACAGGCATGAGCCACTGCGCCCGACTTCCCATGGCTTTTAATTACAGCACTAACCACTCTTAGGTCTAATGATCACCTTAAAATAGTGGCCAAATATTGGCCTTGGGAGAACATCCCCGAGGAGGGAATGTTCCCTTCCCCAGCCACTTCCCCTGCCCTGGTCCCTGTCCCTGCTGCAGCTACTGGGACTGAGTCCCACCACGCGGTTCATGGAGGCTGACCCAGGGAAGGACCTGCCCAGCCCCCATGCAGGGCATTCTTGCATTATCTGGGAAATTCTTCTGGCTTCTCCGTACCTGTTGAGACTGCAGAATGGGTGACGTTTGCTGAGCTGCCGACAACAATCCCTCTAAACCGTTCTGAGCACGAACACCTGTATTCACCCTTTTGGGAAATTTAGTGCTCTAGGCAGCACTTTCTCGGGGCTGCCACCCTCAACATGTGTGCACCTCCCCGCCAACTGCCTCTGAGCTGGCAGTCAGGCAGCAGCACTAGCTACTCTATTGCCATTGACTCTGTTAATTAAAACTGACACACACGTGCAAACAACAACCACCCCATCCCCAGCAAATTCGAAAAACAAAGCCAAACAAAACACTTCAAACTATTTTCTCCTGGACAGCCTTTGACCTCCTTGTAGGCAAAGCTGGGAGAAATACCTCTCCTTAATGGCTTAAATCGATCAAAACACCTCCTCGATTGATAAACATGCCGGGTTTATATTATGATTACTGCATACAATTTTCTGTCACTGTTAATTTATTTGAAAGTCTTAACCTGGCAGGGTATGACACCAGCAGTATTTTATAATGAGAACTGCGGAAATAAATCATCCCCTCCAAATAGTACAAAGAAAGCACTACCCGATCCTTCAATACAGCAGTGGCAGAATAGAATAGGCTCGTCATGCAAACAGACAGACCGACGCATCAGCCGGGGTGAAATCCCCAGGCTCTGTGCTCTTTAAGTGCCTTACGAATAATTTGGACTCATGTAGGTCTTTCATCTATGATGTCCAAGTGCTTTGAATGGTGGAATGCTAAGCTCTCTCTTCATTTAGAGGGGAAAATTTCAAGGCACAGAAAGGTTCCATCTCTGGTCTACAACCTGACTCCAAGCTCAGCACAGACTTGGTATCGCCAGCACCTGAACTTGGAGCCTAACCCCCAGCCGAAACGCTCCCAGCTCATTCTCCTTCACACAGACAGAGGCCGACGCAGGCAAGGGGTCTTGAGGAGGAGGCGCCGGAGAGAGACCTGGAGAAAACCATCAGGATGAGGAGACGCGTGGGTCCCCTCGCTGCCTGCGTCTGCCCCGGCCCCAGCCGGCCATACCAAGGAGGGCACTGGGCCCGGGGCGCACCCAGTCTGCGTGGACGCTGCTCCGTTAGGCCGCTGTTCAGTAGTTGCGGGATATCCAGACAATATTGAAACATTCCCAAATGAACTTTGCATAGAGACATTTTCATTCGCTGCCTCCCTCCTCATGCATATTAACAAATGGTATGCGCGGCCTCATTTAATTCACTGATTTTACATTCGGATCACTTTCTCTTTTACAGCTATTTTTACCGGGCTTCATTAATCTTTGTTGAATACAATGGCATACATCTTTAATGCGGCCGCTGTCAAGTCGTATTTCACCAAGAGCTGCAAACTGAATGACAGCAAGCAATATTAATAAATTTAACATAGACTATATCAATTTTTAACAGAATGAATGTGGAAAGCTAAATGTATTATTTTTCGTTTAAATCATACGGTTTATCACCGGTTAAGTAGCAGCGATTTCGGGGAAACTTGTGACGTGCCATACAAATAGATTTACATCTCATTAATAAGTAAATTAGGCAAATGCCTTTCAAGTTCAGACAAGTACATAAGTGTAATCTCCATATTAAAGGAGTAGTCTTTGATAAACCACTGAGGAATTGTGGCAGCCAAGGATGTGACATGTCACCAGAGCTGGTGCCTGGTCTACAGGCCCACCTTTAATTACTCTCCATTACTAAAGAGAGAAGTGTCTCTCCAGTTAAGATTCTATAAATGAACAGCATGCCGGCACCTCCCAATTCATTTTTGCAGGAGCCATGAAAAGGTGGTAACAGTTATGAACAAAAACGAATTATCACCTGCTTTTTCTCTTTTCCTACCCTGCAATAATATGAAAATATTAAGACAAATTCCCTTTAAAATCTCTAAGAGAAATGATCCTGTAAGGATGCTATTTTGCTTAAGCAAGAAGAGGGGAGGGAGAAGAAGGGGGGGGGGAACTCTGATATATATATATATATATATATATATATATATATATATATATATATATATTTTAATTTCTCTTCATAAATCCCAACAGAGATAATTTGCTGTAAAATGTAAACCCAGTGAGAACTTGTCTGTCTGTGTTAAATAAAAAAGTTCCGGTTGGCAGGAGGCATGTTTTTGCAGTAGCTTTAGCGATTATAGGAAATTACATGCAAAGCCAGAGTTCTGATCCTAAGTTGATTTATAATTGGAAAAAACTTATTAATTAGCTATGTCGCTCTAATTAAGAATTAGAAGAGTGTGCATTAGGAAGTCAGTAGCCAACTGACAGGAGTTTTTGAAAGCCCAGAAGAGACAGCGGCTCACCCCTCTCAGCCTTGCCCGGCACCCCGGCCTCTTCCCGGAGCCCCATGCACACTGCAGCCCTCCTATGCGGTGTAAGGCTGCCGTGCAGGGCCATCGCCTGCCCAGCCACAGGGAGAAGCAGAGGGGATAGAGCCTGTGGGACCCCCATTGTGCATTGGAGGGTTAAGCCCAGGCCAACGCAGCCACAGGCACGGTGGGCCCACCTTCCCCAGGAATCCAGAAGCTTCTAGAAACACCCCACAGCCCTCCATGCCCTCAGCCTGTCCCCCTGTCTCTACCTGGTTCTGTTTCTGTTTCCAAACCGTCTTGCTTTTTCTCTGCTTTTTTGTTAAAGCACCATTCTTACTGATTTTTCTGTATCCACAGACACATTCAAACAAAATAATTAAAGGTTTATAAAAGTGAAGCATTTTCTAGAAACACATGTTTAATAAAAAGCAAAATTCCAGAATCTTTAAGTCCAGAGCTTCCTCACATTACCTGCTGTTCTTTCCCTTGGATTTTTCTATCTTCAATGGCAAAACCCAGGACTATGAAATCATACTTTTATTCTGAATTATTATTAAGCCAGAAAATGAAATAAGAGGACAAACAACAAGATGAAAACTACTCTCTAAGATAATTGTTCTCTGCAAAAAAAAAAAAAAAAAGATTAATTTTTTTTAACCCAAACTAAACCGTTCACATTTATAAGGATCATTTTCCATGTACAGGTTTGCTTTCAATTAGAGCAGAACAAAAGCTCAAGTGGGCATTGGAGAGAATTCCGTTTTCTTATTTGAATACCAAAAAAGATGTCCCCCAGATAATGATGCTTAAAAAAAATCTCCCCATTAGCACATTTCTCCCATTCTCTTCCATTTGCTGGCAAAACACAAAATTCCTGATACACTTATCTTATGAGGTTAATGATCTTTTGTTGTCTGCTCTAAGCCTGTTATTCATTTTAAATTAGAGGCAAAGTGGTGTGTTTAAAAGTAATTCAAATGGGAAGTAGTCGTTCTTTAAAATAAGGGGCTTTAATCCCTGTTCACAATCATTAGCCTGTACTCAGTTAAAAGAACAAGGTTGTATGGGATAAAGAGCAACTCACTAGATAATTTGGGTGTTCCCTTTAATGAAACTCCAGCGGCCAGGCAAGGGAGTCCCTCAGCTTCCCTAACCCCTCCCAGCACCCTGTTAACGATGTGGGTTTTCAAGAGACTTTGGGAAGTTACCAGGGAAGCTGGCGGTCAGAATGCAGTCTGGGACTTGTTTTGTAGGGTTTGCTAGAAGTCCCAGTAAAGATCACCCAGTTTTATGGTGAGCTGAGAATCTACAAGGCAAACCTACTTTATAATTAAGTCTGAGGATTGCTGCAGTCATACTGATACGATTCAAGACTCTAGAACTTATGGCCGTTCTAATTTATACTCATCTGTAGAGGATCTAGGAAAAAAACCATTTAAGCAGGTGATCAAACGTGCCAGCCTCTGGCATGAGGAAAGAAAGGCAGGCTCTCCAGGTGCGAGGGACGTGGTCTGAGCTCTGAGCTCAGAAGGCAAGTCCCCAGTGGTGGTCCCTTCCTGCTGCTCATCCCCACGCCCTGCCCCATCACCTTAGCCTCTCCCTCTTACCCCCAGAACACATGCCAAGCCTCCTCCTTCCATCTGCCTGGTGAACTCCTCACCTTGTTGTTAGGTTAGTTGAAAATGTCAAGGCTTCAGCCAAGCTTGCCTCCGACGCCTGCAAGCCAGACCCCCTCTCAGCACAAGGGGAACCTTTGAAGAGGCACATCTTCCCTGGAGACCTTGTCCTTGTGTTCACATCCCCAGGGTCTAGCAGAGGACATGACACACAGTTGGTGCTTTCTGAATCAGTGAATGAGAAGGGAATCGAGATGTCGAGCCAGTCTGACAGAACGCGAGCCAGGCCTCGGTACCCAGGCAACTGCTCAGTGCCGCCTGCTTCCTCTCGCACCCACAGTCACAGAGCAAACAGGCTCCTGCTCCCCTTACCTGTTGGCAGTTTGGGGGGGAATCTCCAACATACCCCTGCTATGGGGGGTGGGGATTGGCTGCTTTTGAGTAGGAGGGACGCTCAGGTGGCTCTGAGGAGGGATGTTCCTTCATTATCTAACCTAAGCATCTGGGGCCCCTTGGCCATCCTCAGTCCACCAAGTCTCCCACCTGCTGAATTCCACAGCCAAGGCCTGCTGGGCCTGCTAAGGACTATGGAAGAAAGAGAAAACTGCCAGATGACAGAGGGTGACGTCTTTCATTGGATGAACACATTCTCGAAAAACAGCTCACCAGAGCCTCTGTGCATTTACTATCGCCACTATTGCTTTTACATTGTTTAGGGTGTGTGAACCCCATTGAATAAGATCAGAAAAGCAAAATAAAAAGTGTAAATGTTCACATGGGGAAGCATGTTTTTCATTATTTGCAAAAAAAAATGATTGAAAAATGTAAGAATGTAAAAGGATCACTATAAATATTAAAAATAATAAGTTTTCAGTGACATACATAGTTTAAAATAAATAAACAAAAGTTAATTGCCTTATTATATGCCAATGACAATCATTCTGATGATAAAATGGATATAAGACTCCATAGAACAATAGCAAAACCACAATATGAAGGACCTAGGAATAGTTACCAAGAAATGCACGGGAAAAGTATATGAGGAAAACTATAAAACTCTAATAAGGAACATAAAAGAAGATTTTAATAAATGGAGAGGCACACTGTGTTTTCAGGAAGACTCAATATTGTAAAAATGACAATACTCCCCAGATTATTCTTTATGCTAAACATTATCCCAATAAAATTCCAGCATAATTTGTGTGTGTGTATGTGTATGAGGTCGGTTTTGGAAATGAATAAAATGATTTGAAATTTCAATGTAAAGGATAAACATGCAAAATAGTCAGAAAATTGCTGAACAAACAAAATATGAATAATGAGAAGTTTATTGTACCATATATTAGACAAAGTATAGAATTAAGACAGTGCTGTAATTGTGCAAATACAAAGAGATCAAAATGTAGAAGAAGAAATGCAGAAACGATACCCAAGTATGCATAGCAATTCAACATGTGCTTTGAGGTGGTATTCGAAGTCAATGAGAAAAACAAACTGTTTAATAAATGGTGATGCGACCTCTAAGTAAGCATTTTTGAAAGGAGGGGGCAGAGTTGCTGGGGTGTCACCCAGATGTCCAGGTATGTATTTCACAAGGAGGAGAGCCGCAATGAAGAGTCTGCCTTTTATGTAACGGTCATTTTATTATTTTTAACGTTTTTCACGTTTGTATTATGAATTTGTTGACTGTCTTTGGAGTCTTTGTATGTATTTGAGAGTTTTCAAGCAGATGGCAGTAAAGAATCTTGTTTGAACATAAATTAGCATATTATGGCAATTTTTCATCAAATGAAAGTCATGTGCTTAGTTCAGATATGGTCGATATACATCATCCTACTTAAGACTTGGAGAGAAAGAACACGCTCGATTATTGAAAGATCTTGTAAATCTAGCAATATCAAATATGACCAGAGCCACTGAACAATGACAGCCTTCTCTACTGATGTATTCATCTATAGACATATTTTTTAAAAAAGAAAAATAAATGAAATATAAACAGATCTCTTATCAGTCATGTCCTGGCTAAGACTTTGAACTTTTCATGTTGTAGTTTATATCCTTTGCTGTTTGCATAATTTATCACGATAATATTGCTAACTTCTCAATTTAAACTACAAATACCTTCCATTGCCATGAATCACTATGTAATTACTAATGTTTATTTTCTATTAATAAGTTATTTTATAAACAATAATTTATGCTCCTCACCTCGTTGTTAGGTTAGTTGAAAATGTCAAGGCTTCAGCCAAGCTTGGCTCCGATGCCTGCAAGCCAGACCCCCTCTCAGCACAAGGAGAACCTTTGAAGAGGCACATCTTCCCTGGAGACCTTGTCCCTGTGTTCACATCTCCAGGGTCTAGCAGAGGATGTGACACATAGTCCTCTTATCATTGAGAAATAGTACATTAACTCTTTTTTCTGAGAAAAAGTCATCTTTTTCTTATTTTTACAAGGGCATCCTATGGGGTAGAAGAATCCTAGTGCACATAATATATACCCAAATTAAGTCCAGATGTATCCTAGCTTTAACACAGAAAATAAAGCCCCCTATGAAGCAGAAGAAATAAATGATCTTGAGAAGGAGTAGCACTTCTAAGCTTAAATCAGAGGGTGAAATCATAAAGAAGAAAAAAGATGGAAAGATTTAGCTAGGGGGAAAAAGCATGCATATAGCAAACAAGTAGAAATTTAAAAATAAGACAAGCAAAAAAAAAAAATAAAAATAAAAAAGCAAACATCTACAAGGAAAATGCAAAGACATGTGACAGACCAGAAGGGCAGATCAAGGGGAGTCCAGAGAAGGAGCTGGTAGCCTTATGCATAAAAGCTTCCTCTAGATCAATTGGAAAAGTTTAACACTTCATATAGAAATGGGGAAACACATGGAAATGGAAATAAGCAGATGGAAAGATGTTAAGAATCACTCATAATCATAAAATAAAAATTTACCTGAAACGTGTATGCCTATTAGGTTAAAAAGAATAAAAATATGCAAAAATGAAACAATGCAATCATATGTAATGTTGAATAGGATATGAGATAATAGACATTCTTAAACTGTCACGGGGAAATTTTTTAAAATATTGTGAAGGAGACCATTAAAATGTAGAACAAACTTCAGTAGTGTGCATACTTTCAAATGTTGCTTCCAATGATCAAATCAGGAAATTCATGGAAGATAATATAAAAGCAATTTTTTCCAAGTTGTTTATAAGAGGAAAAATATTTTAAACAACTGGAACTTCATATAGCAGAGAACTGTTTAGCTAAATTGTCAAATGTCCATAAAATAAAATACTACATAACTGTTAAAATAATGATGCAGATTTATAGTGAACATTCCACAGCCCCATCTTGCACTATTGTGTACTTGCATACAAGCACAAAAAACACATCAACTCTGGCATTACATCCACCAAAAATCAACAATGGATTTCTACATAACTGTGAATAGTTTAATAATGAGCATGGCTTTATTTTATAATCAGAAAAACCATAAAGCTATCTTTGAAGAAAATATTTTTGTTCAGATTAAAATAGCATGCCCTTCTGAACAACTAAAAAGTAGGGGTGCTCAACAACCCTGTTAGGCAGCAAATCTGAGAGAAGATTCTGGGACGTCACTGCATGTTTAAGGAGCAAGTATGTTTCCAGTTGTAGTCGGGGGGTCTTGCCTGGCCCAGCCTCATGCATAGTAGCCATGGCAGGGACAGCCACGTGGAGGTGGAGGATGGGGATGATTGGGATGAGATGTCAGCTGGGGCTATACGTGGGCCAGAAGAAGTGAGCCTTCCATATGTATTCCTGGGGCAATCCCTATGAGAGGGGGTTTCTGTCTGAGGGGAGCTGGCCCAGACCTCCAGTTCTGCCCCTGGTTGGTTCAGAGTATTGAGATCCTGACTCCCTCTCTCCCTCCCTCCTGCCTCACCACCAACGCTGGCTGCCCCCTGAGCAGAGCTTGACACAGGAGTCCAGACATGTTGGGGACCAGTGCCAAGATGTGCAGCATCCCTGCATCTGGGAAAGTTTCGGGTCGGCCTGGGTGAGCTGGATTTAGACACTGATCTCTGGACTCCCTCAGTGTTCTGAAGGGGCAAGATGGGTCTCAGGCTGGTGAGCTTCAGCTGTCTCTAAAGTTCTTGAGTACTTCTGGGGCAGCTGACCCTGAGCCCTGCATGTCCAGGAGATGAGAATCTTGCAGGCACTGCTGTTTAATGAGTGAGAGGGGGGCAGGGGGCCTTTCATTAAAGGAATATCATGAAGAGCCTAATACTCAGGACTCCCAAGTGCAGAGGCCAGCCCCTTGAGCTCATCTTGACTCCCCACCATCACCTCTACCCAGGGACCTCCAGGAGCTCAGGAGAAAGTGGACTCAGCAGAAGATGGGGGTGGGGGTATAGGGGGAAGGGAAGGTGGGGGTGGATTCACACTCACTCCAGGTGGGGGCAACTAGCCTGAGAAATCAAATCAAGTTCATTCCAAGACCAAACTGCAATGCAAGGCTTTCTCTTTTCACAAAGCCACCAACCCCCTGAACATGGACAACGAAGGAAGAGAGAGCCGTGTTTAGCTGCCCAGTGTGTCTCATTTCTGCAGCCATTCCAAGCTGTGAACACATGAGCTAGGCTAGGACTGGTTGGCATGGGCCATCTGGAGATGCCAAGAACGCGTGCTGATTTTGTCATCTTTCTGCATCTTTATAGTGTTTCACTGGTTGAAATTGTGGTGATAACATTATTTTGAATTTTGGAAGAAAAAAATGAATTGAGACTGTATCAATTAATTTCAATGAAGATTGCAGTCTGTGTGATAACACGGAAAATGCTTATGGTAAAGTGCATAGTGAAAAAAAAGCAGAATTAAAATGTGCTTATGTAGCCTGAACGCAGCCACCTAGACAAGGCCATGCCGCTTCTGGTGAGTGGCAGATATTCCATAGATGGAGTATAAGATAAATGAATATGTTTATTAAAGGGATGGGTGAAAAAATATCCAAAGAAATGTTCACAAAAGACTGCAGGGAAAGATGGAAAATAATTGTGAGGAGAAAAGAGAATGTGGGTGATTCAAACATTTTTGTTACTTTCCAAATTTTCTTCAATCTCTATTAATTTAATATTTAAAAATCATTAAAATAGAATCAGATTCTAAACCAAACTTCTAGCTTAGAGGTAATACAGGGCTGGAGGAAAGAGTTAAACTACAAACATTAGGGAATAATTAGACAGCTTCAGAATCTGGGGTGTTCCACAGACGACTATCTTGGGTTCTTCAAAAAGACATTGTTATAGAGAAAAAGGAGGGAGGTGGACTTTTCCCAACTAAAGGAGACCAAAGTGACATGACAGCAACCAAAAGCAAATGTGGATCTAAATCGAATCCTATAAAAGGCATTCTTGAGATAATTAGGAAAATGTGACTTTGGTCTGGATGTCAGATAATATTATGAAGTTATTTATAGTTTTTTCAGTGAGATAATGTATTGTGGCTGTGTAGACAAATACACCACTTTATTCTTAGGAGATTCAAGGTGAAGTATTTATAATTTAAGTATCATGAGGTTCCAAATTTCAAGTAGTACAAAACAAAATATGTTACAGAAACCTCTACAGAGGGAGATAGTTAATATAGCAAAATGTGACAATCATTAAATTATGCATTCGCATTATGTTTTCATCATTTCTGTTTTTTGAAATTTTTATAACAACACATTGGGGAACATTTAAAAATAAATATATATGCATATGTATATGTGTGTGTTTGAATACATACACACATGCTTGCATACATATTCGCCTGAGCTCTCCAGGTCATTGCAAGAGGGGTGGACCCCCAGAAGCCATGGCTGGGGTGTGACTGGCTTAGGTGGAGATGCTGAGGGCTGGGATCACATGGATCAGGCCGATTTCCTCATTGCCTGCTTCAGCACCTCTTTGGGGTTCTGTGCACGCAAACTGCCCTCCTGATGGTACCTCTCTGTGCACCTAAAAGCTCATAGGCAGCCCCTGCATCTCTGGGGACAAGGAGCCTGGAGAACCAGTGCCAGTCTACCCCTCCCTCTCCTTAGGGGCATCTTCCGAAACAAAGAAGGTAGCCATTGCGCTCCCTGGCATGTATGGACGTATCTTATTCAGGACAAGGTCCACACGGACATTCAACTCCTCTGTAGCCTGCAGTAGAAACAATGGGGAATAGTGCTGGAAGATGGGCAGGATAACCACTCAGAGGAGCAACTGGCTGGGGCCCCAAAGACCCAAGGGCACCCCTGAGGTAAGGTGGTTCTGTGGAAATGCGGCTGTCCAGGGCTAATGAATGGGACTAATGGTAGAGAGAGATGCTTCAGTTGTGGGGTGTACAAGGCACAAGGCACATGACATTTCAAGTAGATGGAATCAGAGAATAAACATTGCAATTTAATTCCATGATGCAATTCTATATATTCTTTAAAAAATGTAATTAGTGCGCCATAAACTTAACTCTCACAGCATACAATTCAGTAGGTTTTAGTATAGTCACAATCTTCTGCAACCATCGCCACTATCTAATTCCAGAACATTTTCCTCCCCCCAAAAAAACCCTCTGTACCCATTAAACAGTCACTCTCCACTATTGCCTCCTTCCAGCAACCACTAATCCACTCTCTTGGTTTTTTTTTTTTTGAGATAGGGTCTCAGTCTGTCACTCAGGCTGGAGTGCAGTGGCGCGATCTCAGCTCACTGCAACCTCTGCCTCCTGGGCTCAAATGATCCTCCCTCCGCAGCCCCCCACCAAATAGCTGGGAGTACAGGCATAAGCCACCATGCCCAGCTAATCTTTTTTTTTTTTTTTCTTTTTGTAGAGGCAGGGTTTCACCATGTTGCCCAGGCTGGTCTCGAACTCCTGAGCTCAAGTGATCCACCTGCCTCAGCCTCCCAAAGTGCTAGGATTACAGGAACCAGCCAGCATGCCTGGCCTAATCTGCTTTCTGTCTCTATGGATTTGCCTGTTCTGGATATTTCAAATAAATGGAATCATATAACACATGGCTTTTCTGTTAGTTTCTTTCATTTAGCATAATGTTTTCAAGGTTCAGCTGTGTTGTAGTATGTATCAGTAATTCATTCCTTTTGTTGTGGCAAAACAAATCACATTTCATTTATCCAATCAGCAGTTAATGATCATTTGGATGGCTTCTACTTTGGCTATTATGAATCATGCTGGTATGAACCTTTGTGTAAATGTTGTGTTTGTGTGTAAACATGCATTCTCAGTCCTCTTGGATACATACCTAGGAGTGGAATTCCTGAATAATATGAGGAATTGCCAGATTTTTCCAGGGTAGCTGCACTATTCTACATTCTTACCAGCAATGTATGGGGGTTCCAGATTCTCCATATTCTCACCAACATTTGTTATTTTTTGTCTTTTTCATTATAGTTGTCCTGGTGGGTATGAAGTGGTTTTGATTAACATATTTCAAAAGACCAATGATTTTAAGCATCTTTTTGTCTTCTTATTGGCCATTTTTATATTTTTCTTTAAAGAAATGTTTATTCAAGTCTTTTGTACATTTTAAAATTAGGTTTTTTGTGTTTCGATTGCTGAGTTGAATGAGTTCTTTTTTTAATGCTAGATCCTTATAAGACATACAATTTGTCATTTTTTTCTCCCATTCTCTGAGCTACTCTTTCATTTTCTTGATAGTGTCTTGAAGCATAGATAGTGTCTCAAAGCATAATAGTTTTTGATGAAGTCAAATTCATCTCCTGTTTCTTTGGTAGATACACTTTAGGTGTCACATCTGAGAAACTATTGCCTATTCAAAGGTCGTAAAAATTTACACCTATGTTTCCTTCAAAGAGTTTTATAGCTTTACATTTTACTTTTTGTGTTTTGGTCCATTTGAGTTATTTTTTATATATGATGTGAGGTAGGGGTCAAAATTAATTCTTTCATATGGATATCAATTTGGCATACCATTTGCCAAAATGGCTATTTTTTTCTCCATTGAAATGTCTTGGCACTCTTGTTGAAAAATCAATTGACTCTAAAAGTATAAGTTTATTTATCGGTTCTAAATTGAATTTCATTAATTTATCTGTCCATCCTTATGCTAGTATCAACCTATCTTTATAATTGTGCCTATGTATTACATTTTTACACAGTAAAATTTTACATAGTAAAATTTACATACAAGTTTTTACAAACTTGTGCCTAAGTTTTAAAATTGGGAAATGTGAATCCTCCAGCTTGGTTCTTCTGTTCATGATTGTTTCGGCTATTCTGAGTCCTTTGCATTTTTCCATGTAAATGTAAGATCAGCTTGAATTTTAATAGGAACTTAATTCATTCTTTAGATTGACTTGGGGACTATTAACATTTTAACAATATTAAGTCTTCTAACCCATCAACATGGGATTTTTTCTATTTTTTATGTCTTCTTTCAATGAACTTTTGTAGTTTCCAGTGTATATAGTTTCCATTTATTTTGTTAAATTTATCTCTAAGTATTTTATTAATTTTCGATGCTATCAAAAGTAAAATTAAAAAAGCTTTTAGGTTCATCATCAGTTTTCCATAAAAATATAGCAATATAAAATAAAACATAATTGTATACAACTACACAATTGTGTCATCTAAAAATAGAGATAGTTTTACATTTTTCTTTTCAAACTGAATACCTTTTAGTTCTTTTCCAAGCCCAATTGCCTTAGCTAGAACCTCCAGCTGAAAGTTGGGAGAATGGATATCCTTACCATGCTCCTGGTCTTAGCAAGGGGTTTTCAGTCTTCTACCATTAAGTATGATGTCAGCTGTGGGTATTTCACAAGTGCCCTAAATCATGTGAAGATACTCCCTCCTGTTTCTAGTGTTTTGAGTATTGCTTTTTTTTTTAATCATTAAAAGGTTATATACAGCCTTTTGAAAAACACATATTGGTGGAATTTTTTAATGCAGAAAAATGAGTCCAACACAATGTTAAGAATATAATTTAAAATGAAAAATGTTATCTAGTGGACTTCAATTATAAATGGAGAAAAGCATAGGAAAAAAAACAGAAAGAATTAATAGTGTATCTTTCCAGATGGTAAGATGATGGATGCTCATTTTTCTCTTCTTGAGAATTTCCTGTATTTTTCAATAAGTGAACATATTACTTTTATTATCAGGAGGGACAGAATCACTAAAAATCACAATAAATACAATTATTTTGAATTTGAGGGAGGGGTAGTGAAAGGAGGGAGAGGGAGGGAGAGAGAGAGAGAGAAGGAGGGAGTGCATGCAAACACACACCAGTGATGAGGTGAAAACTAGCACAATGTGTGTGCTCAGGGCAAGGAGTTACGAGGCTGCATTCTCAGTGGTTGATGGCAGGTATCTTAGTTTCTGGGTGAGAAAATGAGAAAGCTCTGGAGCAGCCAGAACCCTTGGGGATGGCTTCTTGGAGGACATGGAGATGCTCTTGAGAGTGAATATTCTAAGCAGTAGCAAGCCATGAGCTACAGCACAGAGGGGAGGGTCCATCTGTGCTCAGCAGCCAGAAGGCTCCTTGGGGAGCTAGAGTGGGATCCTATGTGAGAATTCCTGTGGGGATCAGCCTGTGATGGGTCTGCTTAGGCACAGGGGTGTGAACTTGAACCCACAGACAATAGGAGCCATGGACCTTTGTTGTTTTGGATGCCTTGGTTAGTTGAGTCCAGAAAACCATGGGTTTCCATAACTTGAGAGGACTGGGAGGTATTTGAGTCAGTCCCGCCCACTCCTGCAGGTAAAATGACAGGAAGTGCCAGAGACCAGAAAACAATGCACATGCACTTTACTGTCTTGGAGGTAAAGGGTGAGGATGGGAGTGCCTTGAAGGCAGGGTGTCTTTTAAGTGACTGCACATTTGAATTCCCACCGCAAACTACCTGGCCTACGTCATGTGATCAATAAGGGAAATGGAATTGCTGGTCAGCTTTAGGCTATGATGGCCTCAATCCCTTCCCCTGCCCAGCTAAACATTGTAACTCATATTAAGAAGAGTTGTCTGGGATTATTTCTCCACTTGTAGAGTTTAAATCTGTGTTCCTTTTAGTGGTGGAGAACACAGTTGTTGAGGACTTCAATATCTCCATTTCTCAAAAGCCTGAAACCCTGACACAATCTCCGCTGCAGAATTGCAGCACAGGAAACACGTTTTGAATAAATAACTGGATGAAAGTCCCTCAAAAATATGGACTCAACCACCCAAAGTGTGGCTCAGAGCTTGGACATAGTAGCTCAGGCATCCTTGTTACCCAGCTTGCAATGAACCGATCTGCAAAGTTCTATAAACCATCTCTGAATATTGAACCAAAAATCTTTGTGAAAGTTCTTCAGGAGAAATATTAGCCACTGCTAAGTAATTTACTTTTCTTTACAATGGACTCAACAAACTTCATCTGTAAAGAGCCAGATAGCCTGGGGGCATATTCCACCCTGCCATGGTAACGTGAAAACAGCCATAGATAACCCATAAACGAAGGGCCGTGGTGTTCTAACAAAACCATATTGGTGGACACTGAAATTGGAACTTCCTGTAACTTTCATGTCACCAAATATTTTTCTCCTTTTGCTTTCTTTGTCAGCCCGTTTAAAAATGTAAAATCCATTCTTACAATCGGGCTGTATACAAAGAAGTAGTGTTGGGGCTAGGTTTGGCCCACAGGCCAGCCTTGGCTAATCCGCTTTAAGAGATGAACTTGAGAGAGCAGAATCAACAGCCACAGTACAAGCTCGTTTGTTTGACAGGCTCTCTCTTCCCCAAGTTGCACAATCATGGGACTCTCATTTCAGGAAGGAAATCAGTGATGTTGTTTTCAATAACTCAACTTAGGGTTTCCGCATCACTCTATCTCTAGACAGTCTCTGTTTTGTTGTTGTTGTTTGCTCCAGTATCCCTTTCTCTTTCTAAATTCCCAGCCAATGTTTTGCTCCTTGGAGGCACACGTCTTGCCGTCCCGAGTCAGCGAATGAGCACACCTGTGACCCACCGCACGGGCGACGAAACCCGGAGACCCGGAAAATGGCTTCCCTCTTTGAGTTCCTGAGAAAGAGCAAACTTTCTATGTGCTTCTTTTTAAAATGCAACAATGTAAAGGTCACAGAGGAGGAGATGAAACTCAGAGTTGTAATAAGGCAGGAGAAATAAAAAATAATGACAGAAATAAATTGTCATAAGAGGGGATACAGTTATGATTTATTGTGATATTCTACAAATTTGGAGGTGATTAAAAGCCACCTAAAATTCACATTAACAAGTCACATAAAAATGGAATTAAACTAGTGGGCATAATGTGGCAGGATATAAAGAAAAATCATGACAGAAATAAATTGACAGAAGAATGATACTATTCAAGTTTTACTCTGTCGTGCCACCCTGACAGGAGCCTAGTATTTTAATTTCAGAGTTGTGGTTGAGTTTTTGGAGTTCATTAAAGGCCCGCATTAAGAATCTCATAAAAGTGAGGAGAAATTAGTGACCATAATGTGGCAGAGGAAATAAAGAAACAATAATGACAGAAATAAATTGACAGAAGAATGATACACTTAATGTTTCACTCTGACACCCTCTATTAATAGGGCCGCTGCAAGCTGGAACAAATGTCATTCATATTTTAGCCAAAGTATACCACTAATTAGGCCAGCTCTCTGCACTGGAATTAGATTTGAGATCTCTCACCTTTAGAGTGGAACCATTTGAATTCTAAAGGAAAGAGCTGGTGACAGAAAAAAAAACTTTCTACTTGGGCTTTTCTAATGAGATAAAATTCCCCCTTCTCCCCATTTCGCAGCTATAATTGCTGATTATGTTGTTACACAGCCGCGGCTCTCGGCTCTGTCCTCCCGTCATCATGATCTAGTCTGGCATATCAGGAAGCTTCAAACGCAGACTGGAGTGGTTTGAGTCTAATTTAGCCCTCATTTAGGCCGCAGGTACCACACAAGGTAAACACTGCATTGTTATAATTAATTACCCCTCAGGCCGCGCCAGGCCATCTCTGTTTCAGCTGACCCTTATAATAATAAGGCTTCCGGGCATATTGTATTTCTTTTGACAGATTAATTAGAAATTCAGCCGTGGCGGTACAAAGCAACTCAGTCATGAATATTTAAATGGCCTGACACAAAAAATCATGAAAGGGCTGCTGAACTACATGACGGACAGGGGATATTAGGCAAGTGACTCTAATCAATAATCTCTTGATCTCTTACATATTAATACACTGCCTGCTGTTATTAAGCTCCGTAATAAGGAAGGGGAGAGAAAGTTAGTGTAGCTCTGCTGTAGGCCCGGCAAGGCCCCCAGTGATTACGCTAACTGACTGCGAAAATGCACAGAGGAGCCCGGCCTCAGCCTCTTCAATCTAATCCAATCTTAAGGAATGGCAGCTCTGAGTAGCACCGACTGGATAATTATTGGCGCTGACAAGGTGAGGGCGTTTGCAGGCAAATGAGCTGGGAAGCAACCCTCAGTCCCCAGACCACCCAGGGCCCGGGCCGCGCTGCTGCTCCGTGTCGGGCCGGCGGCCGGGGGGACCCTGCCCTGCGAGGCTGGGCCGGGGTGACTGTCGCGGGCCGGGGCTGGCCGCGCCTGCTGTCGGGGCGGCTCTGACACCGCGTCGACCAGATCGGCTCTGGTCCCTCCGCTCGCCTCTTCCAGCTCCAAGGCCGCTGCGTGAATTAAGTGGCAGAGGCGGCTGAATATCATGTAAATTCATGACCGGCAGTGCGCGTCCTCCCAGCCCAGAGCGAGCCGCGTGCGTGCAGCTCCGGAGGCCCCGCCGGCCCACTTGGGCCCCACCCCTGTCCCCAGGCCCCAGACCTGCCGCTGACGCCCCAGGGGTACCCAGAGCCCAGGGAGCCAGGAGCTGGAGGAAGTCACGTGGGCGCTGGGTGGGTGCCCAGCTGGAAGGGCAGCTCCGGCCTTTTGGGGAGACCCTGGGCAGTGTGTACCCTAGAGGTCCCTGGGCCGTGATGGGCAGGGATGCCAGGCCCTGTGCACCACAGGAAACATGCAAAGCATTCTCGCAGGCTGCCAGTGCCTTGGGCTGACACTGGAAGGGAAACAAAAACAAAGCTGCCCCACACAACCTAACTTGGCCCAGGATCCCCAGCAAGGGCCGCCAGGGACATGGCTACAGGGCGCTAGGAGGGACAGTTGCCACTTGAGGTCCCAGGCTGGGGCCAGGCTGTGGTCAGAGCTACTGGCCAGCTGGGCCCTTCTCTCTAAAACTTGAAATCCTCTGGAAGCTCCTGGAGAGAATCACTTTTCTTTATGCTGTGGGCACTCGGAACTGGGAGGCTGTTTCATCTGGGGTCTGATACTCCCTCCCTGCCTCTCCCACCCAGCCTACTGCACTTCTGCCTCTCCCACCCGGCCTCGAGGGAGGGCTTGCAGGAGGAGGGTGAGGAAGTTACTCCCGTACGTCCTGCCCGGGGTGGGCTACAGAGCACAGGCCCTGCAGGGAGTCTCTCCATGTTATGATGGGACATATGAAGCCTGTCCAGTACCCAAGACCCTCCCTCGATGGTGCAGGCCTGGGGACTCTCTGTGGGAGCTCAGCCTGGTGGTGGAGACTCAGGCTTTTTGCAAAGGCAATGGGATCTAAAAACAGGGACTATGCAGACTGTGCACGTTCGTCCTGAAATGTTCCCTTCAACCAGAGGAACTCACCAAGCTCTGGAGTTTTAGAGGGGATTTCGGAGCTGACTGACCAGGGCTGAATGGGGGCCGCACTGCTCTGGCCATACCTGGCTTTACTGCCCCCATCATGCCGTCTGTAAATAGGGACAATAATTTTTAGAGACATCAGACTCAGGGCTGGCAAGAGAGAGGAGGGGGACAAAGTGGAGGAGCTGGGACAGACTCTAAGGCAGGGCACATAGAAGGGAACGTGGGAGGTGGCCTGCTGCCCACCAAGTGCCCAGGGGCCCCTCCCAACCTCTGTCCATGCTCTTCCTGCTCCCACGGCCTGAATTGCAGGCCCTCTCCCCTCCTGAGAATGAGATCCATGAGGTGTGTCCTCCTTCAGCTCTCTTCCACCAGCACTCTCTAGGGTCCGATGCCGGGCTGTAGCTTGGCTTTGTCCAAAGCCTTTCCTACTGTCTGTAAAACCCTCATTCATTCATGAAATACTCATGAGTATATCTGAGCACCTCCTGTGCACCGGTGCTGGAGAAGAGAAACCATTCTGCTTCGGTGATAGCACTGTCTGCCCAGCAGAGGACCCACCAAAAGGTGCCTGCAGAGGACTGGGAGTGGCAGCAGCAGTTGCCACCAGATGCTGCCCTGCCTCAGGCCTTCCCTGCCCAGAGGCTCCGATGGAGCACGCCTTGGCATGCTGTGATGCAGGGCCTTGCTCAGTTTGTTGCGTTTTTTCTTTGCAGTCGTTGCAGAACTATTTACTAACTAGAAAAAAATGCAACCACCACCAACCTAGAGCAAGCCTTAGGATGGAGGACTTTGATGAACTTGATTCCTCTGCTTCCGCCTGAGAGGCCTGGAGCCAGGATTGAGAGAACCAGCTGAGAAAGGCAGAATCAACCAGTAGGAGCAAATGGCAGGATTTTGTTGTTGGACCGGGAGGGAGGAAGCAGAAAGAGAAGAGGCAAGAGTGGAGGCTCAAACCATAGTTTGGGAGGCCTGGGTCTGAGCTGTGAGAATAGACTAGAAATAGGTTTAAAAGAATATTTTGTTTATCTCACATTCCATTTCCAGTGGTTTTCGTCTTGGCAATGTTAACCCTTCCGTGTATTCCACTTCAGGAAAGTCTGACTCTCCTGTGAGTGACTTTTGTTTGCTTGCATTATTTTTGTTGTTGCTGTTGTTTTGGGTGGATATTAAAGAAGATAAATAATTTTCATGTCTATGTCAACATAGTGCAGAACATTTGGGACAAAAAGCAAACTAATGAAATCCAGCAAACTTAGGAATGCCAAGCCATATGGGGACCAGCAGGCAGCAGAAATTGGTGACCAACCTGGGGATTGGTGACCCCCATCCTGTGGTCGTGGAGAATGAACCTGTGCTGGCCCTTGGCACATGGGCATCTTTTTCTGACTGTGGTGTCTTGTACTTGAGTTCTTTCCTGTTCTCAGTGGTGTGTGTCCTCAGGTGGCTCCAAGGCCAGCAGGAACTCATGCTTCGTAATCGGAAACTGGCACGATACAGTGAAGCTCACATGGGTTCTGATGGTGGCACCAACTCTAATCTCTCAGAAGACAACCTACAGGGAAGGCCAAGAGACCTGCCCGAGCCCCCATGTGGCCACAGCATGACACCTACGAGGTGCACGAGCTTTGCCACCACAGTGGACGTCATCTCACTGAGTCTGTTTCCCTATCTACATGGGGACGGAGCATTTACCACCAAAGTTTGCCATGAGCACTAAAGGACACAACCCGTGGACAAACACCTGGAAGTGTGCAACACTATTGCTGGTTCTCTTTGGTGGAGATTCCAGCTTATGGCCCACATCATCATCCACACAGGTTCCTCCCAGTGTGCTCAGGGCTTCCATCGCAGCCGCTCCCAGCTCCATCTGCCTGACTCTGTTGGTTCTTAGTTGGCCTTGTGTTTAGTTCCCACCTTCCTCGACGGCATATCTGGAGCCTCTGGCACAGGATGACACCTGCTCCCCTTCCGGTGGCCTCTCTGTATCTGCTTCACCCACCAGGGTGCTGGGCACTCACCTGGACCAGGGTGGGCTCCTTGTACAGTGCTTGTCCTGTGCGTAGCACATTGTTGAGATGGGGTTGCTGAATGCTGTCTAGGAGGAGAGACCTGTCTCCTTGTCTGCATCCAGGGACTTGCAGGGACAGCCCTTCTCTGGGCTGGGCTCAGAAAGGGAGTAGATAATTAAGAATAAAGAAAAACAATCCAAGGGTGACTGCCAAATGAAATACTCAAGTGCAAAACTTGTAAGTCTTGTTCTGCTGCTGCTGATAATAATAACAATAATAACAGTAATGACGACAGTGATCGTTTCTGCTCTCCTCGTTTGGGTTAGCAGAACGTTCGTGAAAGGTGTAGTCCTGGGAACAGATTCGTTTACCTCCCTCTGTTTATTGCCAAATCATAATGAAGTGCAAGCCAAGAAGCAAATTCATTGCAAATTGTATAAAAGATTTGGGGCCAAAATGAAGCTGTTAAAAACCACATCTGTAAAAAATGGTGTAATGATTATGGGTGGGTAAAAATCTGGCAAGAATTATTTTCTTAAATAAGGCGTAAAGGAGAACAGATGTGCTGTAACAGACACTTTTTTTTTTTCAGTTTCACGAATTCTGTGAAAAGAAAAAAAATTGATCTGATTGATCAGATTATCCTATTTATTATAGTGCACCCAGGGCACCAAAAAATCCTTTTGTTTCAATTTCATCCCCTGGAAGAGGAAGGTGGGCCCAGGGAACTGTGTGAGCCAGCTTCACGGCAAAGCTGGTTCTGCCAGGGAGAGAGAAAGGAGAGTCCGCTGGGAAAGGAAGAAGACTTGGAGGCATATGAAGGTCTGCAGAAGATTCAATGGTGGGAGGGAGGTGACAATGAAATCTAAGTAGAAAACCACAAACTCAAAGTATCACCAGTATTTCAGGGTCATGATGGAATGAGAAAAATGGCCAAAGACAAAGACAGGCAGTTTAAGTCTGGAAATAATTACATCGAGTGAAGACAACTGAATTCCATATTGCCTTGGTCAATGTCTGCAAAGGCAGTTGGGGGAGGTATTTGGGTTGGATTTACTTTTTGGAGCTTAGCAACATAAATTTGTTGTCACTGAACTATTAAACACAATGGACACATGTTGGCAAGAAGGGCCCAGCAGAGGCATGGAACTTATTAAGGGACAGCCTGTGAAATAATCGACTAAATGAGCCCACTGCGCAATTTTAACATCCCATGACAACACTCAATTGTCAAATTCAGCTAGAGTGTCCAGGATGCTACTAAAATTAAGCCAGAAATTCCTAGATTTATTCTCGTTCTTTTTTTTTTTTTTTTTTTTCCCTCAGCGAGGAACAGGAAATGCCAGTAAGCTGTGAGAATCTAGTAAGAAATAAGAAACTGAGAAGCAAAAAGGATGGCCTAGCATTTTATGAGATTTCTGCCCTTAAATCTACAACGAACGTCTTTTACCTACCCTCGATAAAGAGGCAGTGTGGGATTTTAATTGGACTTTTGGCTTTTCTTCATTTGATTTAAACCAAGGTAGAATT
This sequence comes from Gorilla gorilla gorilla, assembly GCF_029281585.2. Lineage (NCBI taxonomy): Eukaryota > Metazoa > Chordata > Mammalia > Primates > Hominidae > Gorilla > Gorilla gorilla. The sequence continues at coordinate 141,021,685 of NC_073232.2, forward strand.
TCAAACAATAACACTGGAACACCTGGTTAACACGTTAGATGATATGTACAGTTGTAAATTGTGGTTTTAATAGTTACTCACTGGGGGACTTAAAAGGGTCTCATTGTTCGGTTTGGCAGATATTAAAAAAAAAAAATCAGGGACTACTTGGGATTTAAAAGGCACGCACGTGATTCCAATGCCACTCAGCTCATGAAATTTAACTGGACCCCACTGGTGGCAGTTTCTACAGGGGAGACCCATGGCCACATGGTGGGGTTTTCAAGTTCTCCAAAGTCATCGTCCAGCTTCAAGTCTAAAGAAATCCATTCATTTCATATTGCTAAGAAAACAGGGAAGATTTTTACATCTAAGCATGAAGGTAAGGCTCTGCCGACGTATATGTGTGTGTGTGTTCATAGATGCTTCTGTTGGTGTAGCCTCCATTGTGTATTGATGTGAATTTTAAAGAGAAAGTGTATGCATGCTTTGGCTCAGCAGTTCTCTTCTTTCTCTCTTTGAAAAACAAGTTTCCCCCACACGCGGGCTCCAGCCTCCTTAGGGCTGCTAGCCGGTTTTCTTTTCCACCAGCTCTTTTCCTCATCAGCAGGGGGTGGCCCTGCCTGGAAGCCTGAGTGGGGATACCCCATATTTTAAAGTGACAGTTTTCAAAATGCCCGCGTGGCTTTTGCCCTTCTCTTCCAGCTGTGGCCCCCACCCTGCCTCTGTCTCCAGACCCGACCCTCAGAGGGCATGTGTATAAAACAAAGATGTCGGGCTCATTGCTTTCCTCTGATTGGAGCCAGGGACAAAGTGGAAACTGCTCACAGAGATGCCCCGTGTGGGGATCGCTCTCCACTGCCTCTTCTCCCAGCTCCAGCCCACCCACGGGACCCTGTCCTGGCCAGTCTGGGAGACCAGACCACCTCGAACTGCTCCTGGGCAGGAACTTGATGCCTGTAGCCCAGAAGGAAACCTTAGTGAGAGATGGCTGAAAAGGTGGGCATGGACTTCACAGAGGGCGGGAATGAGGCCATGACCTCTTTCAGACCCGTTATTTCAGGACAAGCCAACTAAAGCCCAGGGAATGCAGGGATGGCCTTCAGGGGCGGGGCTGGGGATTGATCTCATGCGTTCTTCCCCATCCAGGTCCTGTGTGCTGGGCCTCATCACCCGGAGAGAGAGGCTGTGCCCGGCTCTGCAGTCCCTGGCATCCTGCAGGCTGCAGGAAGTGAGGTTCAGGAACAGGTTCTGACTTCCTGGCATTTCTTCTGGAAACTTCTTGGGACCCTCCTGTGTCTCCTAAAGAAAGGCTTGAGGCAAAGGGCAAGACTGCCCTACTAGGCAGGGGACATTCAGATGCCAGCGCCTCCCTGACTATGAAGGGACTGACAGAGAGGCTACTGAGTCTTCCTCATGACAGCCAATTGTCAGTTTTATCCCCCAACTCCCAGCCCCGGGCCTCACAACTAGTGGGTCTGCATTCCTTACACACAGTGGGTCTGCATTCCTCACACACAGTGGGTCCAGTTCCTCCCACACAGTAGGTGCCTGTTGCCTGGCAAGCACCAGTGCCCAGTGGTTGCTGAATGACTCTGTCGGAGCGCTCTGCCTTGCTCCCTGTCGGGGCCTGCGTCTGTCATGTCTTTTCCAGTTGAGCTTGCAGGGAAGGTCAGCAGATCCTCTCACATCCCGCTGAGACAAGAAGTTCGGCGTGCAGGAGCAAGGCAGTCAGACTAGAAGGGCAGCTCGTTCTGTGAGAGGTATTGTCGGGGTGAAGCTGCTCACAAAAGCCCTAATAGTTGCTGGACTGACTGCCAAAATTGATGTGACTTCCATCATCACAGCAGGGAAGGTCCCCTGCACACCTGTGTGGCCTCCGTTTGCAATTCCTAGTTCCCAGAAACTACATCTCCACTGCCCAGCGTCCTCTTCCTGGCTGCCGTGTGGAGGGAGATGTGGAAGCTCACCGAGGTCTGGGACCTGCCCGTGCCAAGCCAAAGCCCACCGTCCTGGGCCATTTTCACCTCTACAGAATTTCAAACATTAAAAAATATGTATTGTGTGGTTTAGATGTTTAAATTCTTACTGTTCATTCTGTGTCTTAGATTTTGCTATGAGGAACTAAAGTTTTAATGGTGATGTCAGATAGAGAATATGTCTCGTTTTGCTTAAAGGTAGGCACAGCTTGAAGAAATGCCTTGAAAACATCAGTGCCTCATGTCAAGTTTCCACCATCTCCCAGTTGGGTGGTTGCCTCATGTCAAAGTTCCATCATTTCCCAGTTGGGTGGTTGCCTCATGTCAAGTTTCCACCATCTCCCAGTTGGGTGGTTGCCTCATGTCAAGGTTCCATCATATCCCAGTTGGGTGGTCTCAGATAGTTTATTTGTTCTAGCTGAGCCTTCATTTCCTCATCTAAAAATGGGATAATAATGGTACTTTTCACAAGGTTGGGTGAGGATTCTGTCTGATGTGTCTAGGAAGGAACCTAGCACAGAGCTTCTCTGTCTCAAGAGGTCAAAGAAGTTTGGATTGATGGCTTCACCTGCCCTGGGGCACAGCTGGCGGGTTAGCAAATCGACAGCGAGGGAACCGCGGCGATGGGAGGAATGCCCCATCTCTCCTTTGGGAAGATGGACTTTTCAGTCATTCTGACTTAGATTCACCCTCTGAATATCTTTGAGTTTCAAGGGCTTCTAATTGGTGATGGATTTGCGGGCTCATTTTCTCCGAGCCCCAGAGCCTGGTTGACACTGGCTACAGTAAGCCATGCTCTCGGCTGTAGAGTTTCCATAACCCAAGTCTCATTGTTTTTTTTCCATGAAGTTGAGCATCTGGTTGTTTGGGGACAGTCTGTCTGTGAGAATTCCTGATAGACATTTTTGGTTTTTACCCAGCTGTTGGGTGTTATGTTGACATTGGTCTGGCCGCTGGTCCCAGAGGCCCAGGCTCAGGGGCTGTCTTCAGCATAAGGTTTGAGAGTCAACAAGAGTCATGGGATACTTGTGCAAGGTGAGGGAGCAGCCTGAGCCAAGGCCTGTAGAGCCACACACAGGGAGCGTTTAGGAGAACAGCCATGAGCCCAGCTTGGATGAGCCAGGAGACTCCACGGTGGAGAGGGTCAGGCAGGAGACTCCATGGTCAGGAGACTCCATGGTGGAGAGGGTCAGGCAGGAAGCAGGGTCACATGACAGGTCAGGAAGGGGCACTCAGCCACTGAGACCTTATCTGGCAGGCAAGAGCAAGCCCTTGGGGGCTTAGTGGGAAGGAGGGCTGGAGTGAGGGCTGTGGCTGGAAAGAGCAAGGAGGCACCTCCTACAAGATGCTCACCTGGCTCCTGCTGCTCTTGTCTGGGCCTGCAGGACACAGGTTTTGGGTGGGGTGGCAGGTGGCCGACTGCCCTTGAAGGAAACCAAGCACCTGCCATGGAATCTTCAGGCCAGGACAGAGCCAACTGGCGCAGGAGGTCCGCCTGCCCTGTCTGGTTCCTGACAAGGAAGAGAATTTTCGCTTTCCTATTAAGGTCAGCTAGCAAAGCAATGCTTGTCCTGTCTCAGGAGAGGAACAACTCTAGCCCCATTGCTCTAAGGGCAGCACAGGTATCTTCTTGGATTGAGCTGCCCCAATTCTGCGGGTTTAACTCAAAGTTCCTTGGGACCTACCTGAAGCAGATGGGGGAAAAACCACCTTTCAGGCCCAGAAAGATAAAGAATCTAAGAAGGTTCCAGTAAGACCCTTCGTGCATTTTGACCAGAACAAATCTTATATACCGTGCAGGCACTGAAGGCTTTTCCATGCCAGCACTGACAGCCAAAGGACTTCAGAGGCCCCTGAGAGTCTGTGTGTAGGTGCATGTGTATATTGTGTATGTGTGCACATATGCATATGTGTGCATGCATGTGAGCATATATGTACACATGTCTGTGTGTACATACATGAGCGTGCACTTGTACGTGTAGGATTGTGTGGGCTCATCTTCATCTATTGTGTATACGTGTGCTTATATGTTGATATGTTGTGTTGTATGTATATGTGTGTACATGCTTGTGTGCATTTAATTATTTTTCAGGTTTCACTCTTACAACCATGGAGGATTCTATGCTCAGCTTCCGGCGGGACTAACAGTGACAGAGGAATCACAAATACAGCTCAGAATGGTTTGTGTCGTGTTGTTTTCATTCCTACCTTATTTCTGTTGCACTGGGGGGCATTCACTGAGGGTGTGCAGCGTCTCATTCAGGCCTCCTAACTGCCTACCGGCCCTGGAGTGTCTGCAGGCATCTCCAGCTGAACCTCAGATTCCTCCAGCCTCTTCCCCTGACACAGGCTTCCTTGCCTTCTCACCCTGCCCCTGGCCACGGCTTGGGCCACATGGCTCTGGGTGCTGTCCTTAGAGTGCTTGCAGCTCTCCATCCCACACATGTCCCAGATTTGGCCCTGACATTCTATCCTGCTGCTATGAACCTAGCTCAAGTCACTGCCATCTTCCTCCAGCTCCACCATCACAGAGAGTCACTAACAGCCTTTCAGTGGGTCTCTGCTTCGCCTCCTCCCGGTTGCCCCACTCTCCACACCTCAGCTGGTGCTCTTGGACTGATGGTTTTCTGGGCATGATGCTCTGGAGATTCCCATGGCTCTTGGAGTTCAAGTGGCCCATCACACCCTGGGTCTCGCTCCTGCCACACCCTTCGGCCTCGCCTGCAAGCCAGGGTCACCTCTGCACCAGCTCATCACCCTTGAGTTTCTCTGGGCCCAGAATGCCTTTCTGCTGCCTTCTCCAGGCTGCTTCCTTCAACTCTGGGCAGAGAGGTCCTGCCAGGAAACCCAGCCATCCCTGGGATGGTCCCTAAATGATCCCTTCCTCCACAGCACTCATGGATGCTGGACACTGTGGCATTTGTGTCTGCTGTTGCATCCACCAGCACAACTCCATGGGGGCAAGGCATGGTCATGTCCCTTTGCAGAGGACAAGGCAGCCCCTGGCACAGTGCAGAGAGCTAGGGGACAGTCAGTGAATGGACATGTGAGGGCATGAGACCTGGAAGGTGGGCAGTATTAGCCCATCTATGGAAAAGGTCACTGAGGCTTGTGGGGCCAGTGTCTTGCCTGTGGTCATGCAGCTTCCGTGTAGCAGAGCCTGGTCATCATCGGTTCTTCTACAAATCCAGTGGTCCATGTGACAGTGCAATGCACCATGTGAGCACAAGGATTCCAGATTGTTCTTCCTGCTGGTGGCATTCAACTCACAGGCCAGGAAGCCCGTTGACTTCAGAAGCTATTCAAGTTATTCCTTCCAGCAGGGCCTCCTTGCCTGGCAGGAGGTCACCGCCATCTTTAATGTGTTTGTATACTGGCAGGTCCTCCGGGCTGTGCCTGCTGAGTCCCGATCTATCTGAATTGTCATATACTTACTTTTCAAACCAAGTTGTCAATCTGCATCTGACCAAGAGTCATGCCATTTTCCGGACAATTCAGCAATGGCTTCTGTCTCTATCAATCCTATGGCTATTTCCATGCAAATATTTTGGAAAAAAATACTTCACTTTACCTGCCTTGTTTTGATACTCTCTCTTCCCTTGTAGCAAAAGAGTTACTTTTAGGCCTGCAAGGAAAATCTGCAATTTCTCCAACGCGGCAAAATTGGACAGTTGAAAGAGGATGGCCCCGAGGTGCTGTTCTTGGTGCAGCTGCTCTGGAGCTGAGCAAAGGGCCTTTGCAGGATTCCCTTCAAGGCAGTTAATGAATTACAACCGCATCATTACCTCTACGTGTTGGTTTTAAACACATATTTATTCTTCTCTGGCTCAACAGTTACACTGTGGAGTGAACCCAGGGCTGCTGAGCAGCTCTTTCTCCTCAGAATTCCTTTTCTTCTACTTCATAATCTCCTTCTTTCTCTTCCCCTTTTCTTCTTCTTCATGTCCTTCTGTTTTTTCACCTTCTCCTCTTTCTCCTTCTTTTCCTTCTCTTATTTTCTTTCTCTCTCTCTACTCTTCTCTCTCTCTCTTTCTACTATTTTTCTCTCATTCGAATCCTTTATTTTAATGAGGCTACACCTTCTCACCTGGCACAGGGTAACTACTCTGAAAATCCTAACGGGCACAAATGGATTCTTTAGTGTTAGAATCTGGCACAGATTCCAATAAGAGCTTGGGTACCACTTTGCCAATTTCCTTTTCTTTTTTTCTTTTCAGACTCCTCCTGGGTGGGAAGGGATTGAAAGGAAGAAAGTGTGATATCCTCGTGCGCCTGTCTTCCTTTCTGCCCTCATTCCAGGCTTTCTATTCCGTGAGTGCAAAAGGAAACAGGATGCACCTGAATTACTGAACAGTACAAGGGAATTTAATTAAGAATATACACATTAGAATTTCAGTGGGATTGCCTGTTTAATGTTACTTTATTAAGCCTTCTATCAAACCCTTTTTTATGTATATCAGTTGATATACAATTAATCTGTTCTCTTGTGAGAAAAAAAATAGCACCTGAGGTGAATGAAAAGTGTCAGATGAGAATAATTATAAGCAGCTGTTCACTTGGAGCACCTCTGGCCTACATGGGGGATGCTGTGAGCTACCACTCCTCGCAACAGCCCACCTCATTAGACTTGACCTTCCCAGCTGGGGATTTCATTTGTGCTTTTTTAATGGGTTTGTATACGGCAAATCACAACACCTTATGAAGATGGAGTCTTTGTAGCTGTAACAAAAGGGAGCATGCGAGTTTACAAAAAAGCCACCGCTCCTGCTGACTGGCAGGGTACCCGCCATAATGCAGGTAACTTTTCAGCCACTGGCTGGGGCAAGGCGTACCATCCCGATGCCTTAGCTGAGATAAATGCGTTGCCTTGGCTTTGAAGCGCCTCTGGTCCGTGCAGCCACCAGCAGTACAAAAATAATTGCGAGTCCTGATCGCACTTTGGAGCCTAATGACAGCCCACTTAAAACCAGATCTCCAAACCCACAGAAGCCCCAATTTCCAGCAACAGTGCATCTCCACGCGTGGTGCCTTTCCGAAGGCAGCCCAGGACAAGAGGACAGCAACGGCAGATCAGACGCCAGCATGGGCGTAGATGATAGATACAGAGGTAGGGGGAGTCTCCAGGAAAACATCTCTGGTTTTCTTTTCTCCTTTCCATTTATGTTTGTAATAAACTTACTCTCATACAATTAGCCTCAATTGTTTTTATATCTTCGGAGGCAATAATACAGGCAGCCTGGGGAATACAGTAGTAATCCGTATACCTGTGTTCATTTGCCCAAATCACTATGGTTACAGCCAGGGCAAACTGTTTACGGTGAGAATCCGAGAGCCTCTTTCCAGCTACTAATGACCTTTCTGTTCCTCCAATAACATCAACAAACCAGGGAGGCTGCCCACGCCATTAAAGCCAATTGCCTCTCCAGTTACTGAGGGACTTGAGCGTTTCCTCATTTATTTTCTCTCATCTGATGTAACTCACATGCCACTTTCTTGTCTTTAAAGAAGGGGAAAAACTGTGGATTATTGATTTGCTTCTGAACAGAAGACCAACCTAAAAGCCCCGATGAATTGTCACTCATTATTGAAATTACTGAACACTAATTAAACTGGCAGCTCAAATCCCAGCAGGCCACACTCATCTGAAGCTGAAATTCAGACACTTGGGCAGTGGAAGAGAGAGAGTGCTAGCAACCACCGGGATTGTAATAAGCTTTGCATTAATTTTTGCTTCTTAAAGGTACACAGCCCTGTTTGTGGTGGCCCAGCTGGCAGCGGCACACATGCGGGGAAACAGGCAAGGCAGGCCCCTGTCCGGTTCTTTGCAGAAATCAGTGATTCAGATCCCTTGCAGAATTTCTCAGTGAGACTCAGCCCTGTGCCCCCGGTGAAGTCACAGTCCACACCCTGAGATGCCTGCTGTGACAGTGGCAAGAGCCGCTGGCTGACATAAGGAAAGCTGGCCCTTCGGATGGCTGCTCGAGGGGAAACTGAGTCAGGCTGGCTGGAAAGCAGCCATGCAGGCTTCCCTGGAAATGACCCAGGCCAAACAGCCTTTCCAATTCATCAAGTCTGATTTACTGTTTAAAATATGCCTTGGCCTATTTTCACGGCTGCACAAACTCCACATAAATTATGCATGATTATGGTTAATCCAACCTCCTTTGGCTCTGCCTAAGTAGTAGCCCCTCATTTGCTCAGCTTCAAAGGGGACTGGTTGAGGGGAAGGGACTGGTTCAAGGCTGGAGTTGAGAGTGAATCTCCTGCAGTCACAGGAAAAAGCAGAGCAAACTGGGCCTTGAAAAGGCCCCTATCCTGAGTCAAGACATGTATGGGGAGGAAATGGTGGGTGGTGATCTCTTGGCCAGGCACCTTCAGATAAGGGTTCCTTGTCTGGGTTATCACTTTCTTTTTAAAGAGGTGTTTTTAAAAGCAGAGATTTACAAAGCTTCTAGCAGCTTTATCTGTAAAGGCCCAGACTGGAAACAACCCACTGTCCATCGACAGGTGACTGGATAAGCAGATGGCGGTACATCCATGCAAGGGACTACTACTCGGCAATGAAAAGAAATGGGCCATTGACACAAACACAGAGCAGTTGATCTCTTTTAAAATGGGGTGGTTGGGACCATCACTTACACTTGTCCTAGTCAGACTGCTTTCCTCCACCTCAGGAAAGAATGCACATTTTTAAAAAGGCTAACATGATGGAGATGGAGAGGGAGAAGGAATGGTAGAGCCAGAGTTTGTTGAGAGAGGGCCCTGGGGTTGGGGGGTACACAGGTCCTGGGGGATCCTTGACAGGCCGTGTCACCTGCAGGAGACAACACAAGCCATGCACCATGTTAAAACCATGTCCTGCTTTGGAAATTTTAAACTGTTAGACTTCCTGAGTCTCTGTCAAAAGCTGATTCGAATTTCCCTCCCTGTTGTTCTCATAGCAGAGTTGAGGCACAGAACGCACATGGGTTGACAGCCACGCTGAGGACGCAGCTCAGCCTTGTGGCTGACCCTTAGCCCGGGAGCTCCAGATGGGCATTTCCTGGTTCCTGGAGGAGCCGCACTCACAGGCAACTGGACACCGGCCGCCTTGGTGCTTCCCTTTCTCAGAGAGCAACAAACAATGCAACGGCAAAGCTCTGCAGACACCCCGGAAGCAACACTGATCCCTGCTGTGGGAAAAGGCTATGGCAATGTTGGGCTTCACGCCTACCAGGGTCAGCCCCCAGACTGCACAGATGTCAGCCCGTGGGAGGCTTGGCTATTCTGAGAGCCTGGGCACAAGCTTGTGGTGACTACAGTCCTGGGCCCTGGAGGGCCACAGCTGTCAACTGTAGGAACTTTACTTAAACTCTTCCTTCCCCACATCCTCATCTCTACATTTCTGGTAATAATGTTACCCTAAAGGGTAAATGAAACCAACTATCTGAAACCGACAGCAAGGTGCCTGGCACGTGGTAAATGCTTAATAAAACTTTCGGTTTCCTGAACTTCGACCCTGAGATTTTTGTCTGCTGCTGTGAAGGCTTGTGCCAATTACACTCGCATTTAGCTCAGTGGCTTGGTGGTGCTCACTCTATGCTACTCGGCCAGCTTCAATCCTCTACATATGCTACACACACTTCCTACCCATGAGCGATGGAATACTGGGCCTTCTCTCATCTTCTGCAGCCTCCTTTTGCACATTTATTTACTTAGTTGTTTTTTCATCTGTCTTATTAGGAGCATGATAGCAAATATGACATGCCTTTCTTTTTGAGACATCCTAGCTCTGTGCCTTCCATTAGTTTTTAGTGTTTACCCAATAAATATTCTCATTCATTTATTCTCCCTCTGATCTCATCACTTGAGGTAGTTCACAAAATTGCATCCTCAGGATAGTGGTGATGATGGCCCATGTTTGCTGAGCCTCACCAGTGCCCTTTGTGCCTTCCTAAACTGAGTGATGTGCACGCACGTACACACACACAGACATGCACACACAGGCAGCATGCACATGCAGACACACACTCAGACAAACACACGCATACATACACACAACCCATTTAATCCTAACACACAGGTGCTATTAATTATTGAAATTTTACAGACATGAGCCACAAAGAAGTAAAGTTCCTTGCTCAAGGTCACACAAACAATAATTAGGGAGCGAAACAAACAAGATAAGGACATGAGATCAAAGGGAAAAGGAATTTTGAATAGCAAAGTGGGGCCGAGTGAATGTAGGGTCATTGGATGCTGTAATATCTTTCACAGCCACTAGAGTTAGCTCCTAAATAATGACCTGAATTTCCCAGTAGCCAAAACCATGGGGAGAATATGGTCAGTTTCAAGATTCACCTTGACCACAAAATACAAAGACACTGTTTGGGTGCAGGGCAGGTTTTGGCATGATGAGTGTTGGAAGCCCCACATCCATACTGACATCAGGGTTCACACTGATACCCTAATAGGGCCGTTTGGACTTATGGGTATCTCGAAGCTAAAGAATGAGCAAAGCAGAGACAATACTTAATTATACTCAATGTTATTTCTCTTTTTAAAAGAATAATTATACTCAATGTTATTTCTCTTTTTAAAAGAATAATTACATCTTTAATGTCAGACACTTTATCTTCCCACCCACAATTATTTCCAGGTGACTGTAGTATTTTATATGCATCTTCCACAAAGGGTATCCCAAAGTGTGTCAGGTTGCTGCTCCTTCACTCAACCTGAGGGTATTTTGTCCTATTTTTTTCTTTACTGGGTGAAGAGCAATATCTTTTATTTCTAAAAGCTTAATGCTAAAACTTAAAATGTAAACTCACCTATTTTAGCAAAGACTAAATTTGATGAGCAAGAACTTTTGCACACTGATTCCACTCCAAAGCTTCTCCCAACTCCTACATGATTGCCTGGCAGTTTATCACAGGCTTATTGATATACATTGTCTTAGCACAGGCTACCATCACAAAACACCATGGTCTGGGAGGTATCAACACGATGCATTTCTTTTCTCACGGCTCTGGAGGCTGGGAGGCCCAGATCAAGGTCTGGCAGGGTCAGTTTCTAGTGAGGGTCTCTTCCTGCCTTGCAGGCAGCCACCACCCACCTCACTGCCTCATGGTGATGTCCTCACATCTTCCTGGCTTGCAGGCAGCCACCACCCACCTCACTGCCTCATGGTGATGTCCTCACAGGGTTTCCCTCAGTGTGTGACGTGGAGGGTGAGAGAGGGAGTGAGAGCAAGCTCTCTGGTGTCTCTCCTTATAAGGATACTGATCCTATGGGTCCCATGCCTATGACCTCATTTAAGCTTAATTTCTTCCTTAGCCATTCTGCCACCAAATATGGTCACGCTGGAAGCTAGGGCTTCAACACATACATTTTAGGGGAGAAAATGTTTAATTCAAAATATATGCCAAAAAGTTAATACTTTTATTATGGTTTCATTATCAGTCTCTTTCAATGTCTAGTTTAAAAAATTTCCAAAATACAGTATTTACATGTTATTGATTTTTTGGTGCTCACCATTTATTTCTGAATTTCAGGACTTTCTTGGGTTTCTTTTTTCCTTGCTACAGTGCATTCCCTAAGTAATTTTTAGCAGGGATCAGACTTTCTGATTCCCTTTCTGTCTGAAAATATTTCCATTCCACTGCATTCTTTCATGGCAACTTGAATGGATGTCGATTTTCGGGCTTACAGTAAGTTGTCTTCAGCGTCTTGAAGCTATCCTTTCATTGTTTCCTGGTCTCTGTTGAAGCTGATGAGAAGTCTGCCTCTGCCGGCTGTAGTTATTTTGTAGCTGATCTTTGCTTTCCCTGGAGCTGCCTCTGGATGTTCCTCTTTATCCTTGGCATTCTGCAGTTACATGGTGACATGTCTAGGTACGGGCTCCTTTTTACCGATTATATAGGCATTTAATTGAATTTTTATATCTAACTCATTCAGTGCTTTGGTTCTAGAAAATTCTTCATTATCATCAGTTTGAACATTACCTCACCAACATCTTATCTGTCTTCTCTCTCTGATCCTCACTGAGGCTGTGCGCTGCAGCGTCTCAATCCACCTTCGTCCTCCTTTCCTGTTTTCATCCCTTTGTGTCTCAGACTTTCTCTGCGGCAGTTCATGTCATTTTCTCTGTTCTGTCTTTTAGTTAATTAGTTGTTTTTCATCAGTAATTCATGAACTATTTAGTCATCTATTGAGTTTTTTATAACTATATTATTTTCACAATTTCTAGTTGTTTTTATTTTTGTAACTATGTCTTCTTGTTGTATAAGCATGTCATCTTTTATCATAACCACTTGTTACTATTTCATACATAATGAGTCTATCTTTAATCTTGTGGGGGCTTTAATGGTTGAGTTACTTCAAGATCCTTTCCAGTTAGCTCTCTGGTCTCTTGTCTGTTGAGTGTTGATTCATTCACAACACTGGACTTACACTCTTGTGATTATGATTGACAAGTCATCTTCCATGAGGTGTTTTACCTCCGAGCCCTGAGCTATGGTTACACCCCTGTGTGATGAGTTGGGTTCTGCTTTTTCCCACCTCCTGCCCTCTTGTTCCACCTGCTCATTGCAGCCATTGCTGACACACCCAGCTGTGGCAGGTGTACCTGACAGCCCCTGTCCTCAGTGGCTGCGGCACCTCTGACTCTCTGCTGCCACTGCAGGGGGAACCTGCAGAATCTCTCCTACCCTTTCCAATGCAAATGCCCACCAGTAAGTGTGAAGGAATTAGCACGCCAGAGGACACATCCTGACTGACCTAGGATGGGATCTAGTAGATAAACATTGCCTTTGTTTTACCGCCACACTTTCTAAGGCCCATTCTACACGGCACCCCTAGTAGGGTTTGACTTTTTGTAATCCCTGGACAAAGAGTTTTAACATTTTTTTGTTAGGGATGAGAAAGGAAAGTGGCCTCCACAGAAGGAGAGAGTAGAGACTGAATGTTTCTGGTTTATTGGAGGGGCCCCTGGAAAGGCACCCAATTTCTGAGTCTTTTCTCTAAATTGGAAATTGCCAAAATGTCTACCTTCTGAGGAGCCTGGGAGGCAAAAGAGTAATGGGTATGTAAAAGGAATTTGTAAACTATGACGTCTAAACTCAGTGTCATTAGTAGCTGACGATCGAGGGGAAATCAGAACCACAACTCCTTGCCCACTTACTAAAGGCTGGAAGAATTTTGCACCTCTTGGAAGCTGCTTTCCCAATAAACTGTTCTCAGAGGCTGTCAGTGGATCAGATCCCCAGTCTCCAGGGTTGAGCTCCTGTTGCTCACAATAGGGGTAGCACAATGACATATCTTGGGATTAGCTTCCAGGTGGATAACCTGAGCTCTGCCAGCAGCTTCCTGACCTTCCCAAGCAGATCACCTGGAAAGAGGCAGGGCAAGGGCTGTGGCCGTGTAGCCACCTGCTCCTATTCAGACTTCCTTCAGCTCTGTGTCTGGAAGTTGCCTGCATGTCCTGAAATCCTGGCCTTCAGTTCCGACCTGGTCTAAAGCACAAGGTGGGGAAAATCTGATCCACTGACAGCCTCTGAGAACAGTGTATTGGGAAAGCAGCTTCCAAGAGGCAGGAAACCCTTCCAGCCTTCATTAAGTGGGCAAGGAGTTGTGGTTCTGATTTCCCCTCAATTTTCAGCTACTCATGACACTCAGTTTAGACTTTACAGTTTACCAATTCCTTCTACATACCCATTATTTTTTTGGCTCTCAGGCTCCCTGGAGGTAGACATTTTGGCAATTTCCAAAAAAAGACTCAGAAGTTCAGTGCCTTTCCAGGGGCCCCTGCCAATAAATCAGAGACATTTTGTCTCTACTCCCTGCTTCCGTGGAGGCCACCTTCCTCTCTCAACTCCAACAAAAAATGTCAAAACTTTTTGTCTGGGGGTTACAAAAAGTCAAAACCCTGTAAGAGCAAGGGTATGGCTCAGGCCCTTCCCACAGAGAACGTGCTGTCTGGTTAGAGAGAAAGAACTCCTGAGCAACGTAAAGGGATTGCGAGTCTCTGCTAAGTAAAAGGCAAATGCATCTGACCACCTTTGTTGCTAGAGAAACATCGGGATGCACAGTGGCTCACGGCGCAAAACACCTTGGGAAGCGCTGATGGACTGCATTTGGGGGCTGGTTTCTGCAGGTCCCAAGGTACTTCAAGGGATTTTAAGGTCTTGTCTTCCTTCCTTCTGAAATGAGAGAGGCTGTGTGAGAACAAGCTCATTAAACAGGAGGGCACGACTGTAGGCCAGGCCGCGATGTTAACTAAGCAGAGACAGGCACACAATTGACCCAGAAAGAGATTTTTAAAGATAGAGTTTAAGAATTCAGATAAAGTGCAGCTCCGGCGGCCATTCTCAACAGCGCCGACGGGAGCCTGGAGAGGTGGTTATTTAAGCACTTGAGAGAGACTAAAGGCTTAAGTCTAATCTCTGTGCTGTGCTTAGGCTCCCAGCCCACTCTGCTCTGCGGAGGAGCCCAGGGCCTTGGGCATGGGCTGGGGCACAAAGGACACCATCCAGGTCATCAGCCTGGAGGTGCATGGGCGTTCAGCTGTGGCCAGGACCCAGCCCAGCCTCCTGCTAGCTTGGTGGCCCAGTGTGCGGGGCTGCACCCTCCTCAGAGTGGGACTTGGTCACTGAAAGGCCCTTCGGAGACAGATAGCTTGCCTCCAGCCCATGTGGCAGAGCTGGGTGCCGTGTGCAGTCTCTTTCGTCCAGAACTGATACTGGGTGAGATTTTTAAAAGCCAAACCCAGAGCAGCAGTTACCCTTGAGCTTGAGCCCAAAGTCCACTGAATGGCATCTCCATTTTCCAAAGCACCTGACGGCTGCCCTTTAATGCAAAACCAAAAGGGAGCCGTGAAAGACAGTGAGGTAAGGAGTCAACTGGCTTTCAGAGAAAGAACTGGCAGGCCTTTCTGGGGAAGTGAGAGGAAATACAAGATTCTTATGGTTCCCAAGAGACTTGAAGATTATAAAAAGCAGCACTCAAATGTTCCCAGGGCTTTTTAGAGAGGGGGCACCCTGACCCCACTGATGCTAGAGAAAGGAGCATCTAGAGGCGTGGGCGCGCACGGCTGTTGCTGAATTTTGAAAGGGAGGATGCTTCTCCATGCATCTACCACCCCCAGTGTAGAGTTTCCAACCTTCTGCCACAGGAGGTTGATGGAAAATATGCAGGGGGTGTCTGGAGCCCAAGTAAGACCAATCCCAACCCGTGGGCTTCTTAGAAAGCCCTGGGTGAGGCCTGTCTTCTGGTAGCTTTCCCACACAATCTCCAAAAGCCTGGCACATGCAAGAGCCTGTCTGCTGGTGGGCCTCCTAGTTGGCACCACTTAGCACCTCATCTGGGGCTCTGGGCCTCCAGGCAGCCTCTCATGCACACAGGCCCCAGTGAGGCCATGACCAATGCCTCCTCTTCCAGGAGAGGCTGGGGCTTGGTGTAAGCCAGCAACCAACACAAGTTTCTGCAGGCCGGGGCAGGACTGTGTGCACCGCGCAACTAGCTATTCCTTTGCATCGTGAGAGCTGCCTGTGATTTATCACCCTCAAGATGTTCTCCAGCAAATTCAAATTTCTGCTTTAATTTTAGCTGTTCTCACCCTGATTCTCATGAGTCAGGGCAAAATTTGGAACTAGGGAACTTTTTTCTACAAAACTAGACATATACAGAAACTCTCTTGGCACTATCCTCTGGAAATGTTTAGACAATGGGACCTGCAGATGTGGACTTTGAAAGCCATGTTTTGTAAGACATGGCCAGATGGAGATTTTAAAGGAACCTGGGCTACCTTGAACCTAGGTGGATGTGTGGCCTATTCATCAGTATGAACAGGGCTCCAGTGCCCTGGATGCCACCTCCTAGAAGGCCTGTGCCAGACTCTCTCATGAAAGTCAGCTGGGAGGCCCCATCACCTGCCAAGAGTCCTTTGGGGAGTCAGGACCCTCCGTGGGGCAGATTTGGAGCAGGACCTCAGAGAACTCCTGTTCTGTTATTTTCCTTCCACCTGTGTCATTATCAGAAGGAAGCCCCTGCCTTCCCTGGACAGCTGAGCAGGACCAGGCCTGCAGGGTCTGAGCCTGAGCTCTTCTTTGAGTATATCCAAAGGGTGGAATCAGGTTCCAACACCCTGCAGGTCAGTGTCAAGGAAGTCCAAGGGTGAGCCAGGACACGGAGGGCTCACCGCCAGTGCTGCCCAGTTGAAAGGTGATGTGAGCCACCTATGTGATTTTATATATTCTTAATAGCCACAGTGCAGGAATAAAAAGAAACAGGTAAAATTATTATTATTTTTTTTTTACTCCAATGTATACCAAATATTATCATGTCAACATGTAATCAATATAAACATTATTAATGAGACATTTTCATTTGTTTCTGCACAAGTCTTTGGAACCTGGTGTTCATTCTACACTTCGTGAATCTGCACTCATCAAGCCTCAGTCAAGACTCAGCAGTCACCTGTTGCTAGGAGCCTCGTCCTGGGCTGGGCACCTCTAGAGGATGCCGTTGCTCCGAAGCTCTGCCTGTGCTGGCGTTTTCCGAAGGAAGCGCCTCAGACTCCGGATCGCCCAGTGGTCTCGCGCAGACGCACTGTCCCACCAAATGCACTGGGGAGGGCGCATCCCCTGCCATAGATCCGTGGTGCTCACTGCCGTGTCCCAGGCTCAGGGCAGCCCCCCTAGAAAGATCTCTAAACGTTTATCCTTTGGGTGTGGCCAAATGCTTTCCGAGTGTATTAGGCCTTGAAACACCTGCTAATATTGCAGAATGAATGCTCTGGAACACATTTAAGTACTTTGTGTTTGAGGGGAGAAAGGGTAGGAGAAGCCTCAGTGAATGCATTGTTGTTACATTCTCACTGCACCATCAGCTACTGGAGCCCATTCTAACAGCAGAGCCCTGACTTCTTCCTTTGTTCCACCAGTGTGAACTGGACATTCCTGGGGCCAGGCGCTGCCTGAGGTCTGGGCACATGGCAGTGGGTGTCTCAAAGCCCCTGCCTTCAGGGAGCATCGGGTCAGGGAGACAGGCAGCCAGGGGCCAAGGAGATGACTGGGGACCGTGGTGGGGGCTGGCTTGGGGGTAGCTCATCTAAACACAGGAGAGATTGGGTGCTGTAGCTGATCTGGCTGAGGTCAGCAGTTCTATCCCTGATACTGAGGGAGCAAGTGGCCCCCAGACCAGCATGACATCCCGTAGATGAGTTCTAAGAGCTGGGACCCACCAGGGACCATTGGCAGGGTGCCTTTGAATGTTTTAATTTTTTTTAAATACATGTGCATTTAGGAGGAGTGTGGGAGCGGTTACTTGTTCCCCACACTCCTCTGCCTTCTGGAGGCCCCTGTGTCTCCTAGTTGGGAGAGCAGAGCCAAGGGGGAGGAACTGGAAGGTCCCTCGTGTGTTTGTCCTGACTGGCGGAAATGTGATGACACCTGCTGCGTGCTGGGCCTCCATTGCTGCTCCCGTCATGGAACGCCACCCTAAGGGCATTCCTCCAGGTTGGTGCGAGAAGGGTGCCCACCCTCCAGGCCTTGTTCATTGGTATTTCAGCCATCTCCCTCTGCATTTGAGTTGTCCGAATAAACCTGTTTCCCATTTGACTGAAAGGTGGCCCTAAGTGTCCAGCAAGTGAACAGTTCAGGACAGGGGACTGCCAGTGCTCTCACATTTAATGTGGGCCTTCTCTGAGGCTGAGACTGTGGTTGAAAGATCAAATACAATTTATAATTTGCTCTTTAAAAGAAAACTTCTGAAACTTCTCTTGAATACCTTTCATCGTAAAATATGTAACAATTTCAAGGGTTTCAAAACATATACTACATCAAAGAACCACAAAACACTATATGTTTCTATATATGGATATTTATGTACATATGGGCATCTCCACACACACACACACACACACACACATATAAATATATATATATATATATGTATATATATATATATAGAGAGAGAGAGAGAGAGAGACAAGGGAGAGAGAGAAAAAAAAGAAAGAGAGAGAGAGGGAGAGAGAGAGAGAAAGAGAGAGAGAGAAGCAGTTTCCCCAGAGCCATTTCTACCTTCAGACCCAAAGGAAAAATGCTCTGCCAATATAATGCCAAATACACACTTTCGAAATACCTTACACACATATTTATCTGAAATGCAATAACATCTCACTAAAATGCTTGTTTAAACAGGCACCTTTTCTGGTCTGTTGGGACTAGAATATGTGATTTGAAGAAGCACAGATTTGCCCCAGGATCCAGACAAATCCGAAAGTGCTGTGGGTTCTGAACAGGCTCCTTCCCCATGAGGACACAGAGGCTCCGGAGTGGAGGCCCTGTATGCACAGTGAGCACCCTGTGTGGGTTGCTGTG